>NC_134406.1:122300016-122600016 GCF_038048845.1 Mixophyes fleayi
TAAAAAGGAAGAAGTTGTTCACATGTGCTTCTGCAGTAGCAGGCTCTTGCCACAATATATATGTATATGTATATGTATATATATATATATATATATATATATATATATATATATATATATATATATATATATATATATGTGTGTGTGTATATTATTATTATTATTAATTTTTATTTATGGGGTGCCACAAAGTATCCGTAGTGCCGTACAAGGACAAACAATGGCACAGTACAAGGTGAAACAGCACAGTACAATTAACAGTAAGCACTATAACTCTGGGGGCTCAGGCACAGCATGAAAGAGAGGGAGGGAGGGGAAAAGTGAGTATAGGCAGGTAACTATTGCCCAAGAGGGTGGGCACGGATGACAGGTTGAGAGTCACTGAGGGGAGCGGAGAGAAACGAGAGGAGACAGAGGGCAGAGGGACTGAGAGGAGGTGAGCTGAGTAGCTGGAGAGCCCAGTTAAAAGTGATGGAAACAGAAGGTAGGAGAGCCCTGCTCAAAGGAGCGAACAATCTAAAGAGAGGGGAAGACAGACACATGGATGAGACGGAGAGACGTGAGAAACGGAGACGGAGTCGAGGAAGGGGGAGAAGGGAAGAAGGGATGAGAAAGAGAGGTAGCCGACCGGTGGGAGTTTAGGCATGAGACTGGAAGGCTTTAAGGAAAAGGTGGGTTTTTAATGTTCGTTTGAAAGAGGACAGATTAGGGGAAGTTCTGATGGAGCGGGGGAGCTTGTTCCAATGGAGGGGAGCGGCGCGGGAGAAGTCTTGGATACGTGCGTGAGAGGAGGTAATCAGAGGGGAAGAGATGCGATGATCGTTGGACGATCGCAGTGAGCGGGAGGGAGTGTGAATAGAGATAAGGTTAGAGATGTAGGGAGCAGTGGAGTTGGCGAGGGCCTTGTAAGTCAGAGTGAGGAGCTTGAAAAGGATTCTGTAGGGGAAGGGGAGCCAGTGAAGGGCTTGTTAGAGTGGGGATACAGAGGTGGAACGGCGAGAGAGGAAAATAAGCCTAGCAGCGGCGTTAAGTACAGATCTAAGGGGAGCGAGATGAGAGAGGGGGAGGCCGATAAGGAGAAGGTTGCAGTAGTCCAAGCGGGAGATAATCAGCGAGTGGACGAGAGATTTGGTGGCATCCTGGGAGAGGAAGGGCCGAATGCGGGCAATTTTGCGAAGCTGGAAACGGCAGGATTTGGCGAGAGAGTGAATGTGAGGGGCAAAGGAGAGAGAGTAGTCGAGGACGACACCTAGGCAGCGGAGTTGGGGAACAGGGGAGATAGATGAGTTGTCAACAGTGATGGAGAGGTCAGAGGGGAAGGAGGTACGAGAGGGAGGAAAGACAATGAGTTCAGTTTTAGCAAGATTGAGTTTAAGAAATCTAGAGGACATCCAGGAGAAGATGGCAGAGAGACATGCGGATACCCTGGAGAGAAGGGAGGGAGAGAGATCAGGAGAGGAAAGGTAGAGTTGAGTGTCATCAGCATAAAGGTGGTACTTGAGGCCAAAGGAGCTGATGAGTGCACCCAGAGAAGAGGTGTATAGTGAGAATAGTAAGGGTCCAAGGACAGAGCCCTGAGGGACCCCGACTGGAAGGGAGGAAGAGGGGGAGAGAGAATCAGAGGTGGAAACAGAGAAGGAACGGTCGGCAAGATAAGAGGTGAACCAGGAGAGGACGGTACCGGAGAGGCCAATGGACTGAAGGGTGTGAAGCAGGAGGGGGTGGTCAACGGTGTCAAAGGTCGCTGAGAGGTCGAGGAGAATCAGGAGGGAGTAGTGGCCCATGGCTTTAGCCGAGAGGAGATCGTTCGTAACTTTAGCCAGGGCAGTTTCAGTGGAATGGAGGGGGTGGAAGCCTGATTGGAGAGGGTCAAGGAGGGAGTGTTTAGAGAGGTAGGTGGAGAGACGGTTGCAGACAAGTCTCTCGAGTATTTTGGAGGCAAATGGGAGAAGGGAAATGGGGCGGTAATTAGAGAGTGAGGTGGGGTCAAGGTTGGGTTTCTTGAGAATGGGAGAATGAGATATATATATATATATATATATATATATATATATATATATATATAAAATAAGGGCACATGTAAAAAAACGTCATTTTGCCATTGGAAATCTGTGAGAGGGAGGGCATGGTGTTTGAGGATCTACATCCTAAAACGTATTAAAGCTATTGAACTGAAATTTGGCATGCGAATGGAGAACTGCAAGCAGCATGTTGTATCTTGCGTGTTTGAAAGTAAACTCTCCTGAGCTTGCTTAATCAGTGCTTCATACATTTGAGACTTGTATAGGTGCAGTGACAAACAGTCGGGAAATTGATCTCTATCGATTTTGCAAATAGCGATTTTGACAGAAGCACAATTCTGGCGATTTTACATGAAATCTCAGCTCCATACATCTGCGAGTTTCAACTCTCCCGAGAAAATAGCTGGGTTTGCAAAATCCACCTTGATACATTTACCCCCAGGACTCCAGTATGACAGGCGATGGGAGTGCCTAATTTAACGTGTCAGCATGCTAGCGATTTTCTAATTGGAAATCAACTATTATTTGGAATGCCGGAGTGATATTACTCTAATACTGTAAAAGAAACTCATTCTATTTTGTCTGGTCTGTTTTGGTAAATTAGATATGGTCTAGGATGCTTATGTTCTGCTTCCTGTGACTATCTCCGATGTATGTGTAAAACAGAGGATTGATTGATTGACCAATTACTATTCATGCTCTCGTGTTAAGTGATGTATACTTAATATAACATAATACAACATTGAACATTGATGCTCTTTTGAATTAGCATTTAGAATTAATAGCGCATCAGATATTACTAGATGACTTATGAAGAACATAATTGTCTGGGTAATAAGATCTGACATTTACAACCCTCTGATTTAACAGAGATATGTAGATGACAGCATCTGATGAACTCCAAAATTGGATCTAGCAGCAGGATGATTTAATCATATTGGATGCATTCGATCCCCTTCTCCTCTGCCTGTCATCCGATCCCCTTCTCCTCTGCCTGTCATCCGATCCCCTTCTCCTCTGCCTGTCTTCCGATCGCCCTCTCCTCTGCCTGTCATCCGATCCCCTTCTCCTCTGCCTGTCATCCGATCCCTTTCTCCTCTGCCTGTCATCCAATCCCTTACTCCTCTGCCTGTCATCCGATACCCTACTCCTCTGCCTGTCATCCGATCCCCTTCTCCTCTGCCCGTCATCCGATCCCCCCTCTCTCCCCACAGCAGTGTATTTGTGATCCCTTCCCCCCCAGTGCTGTGTTTGCGATCCCGATCACCCCTTCCTCCCCACAGCAGTGTATTTATGATCCCTTCCCACCCAGCACTGTGTTTGCTATCCAGATCACCCCTCCCTCCCCACAGCAGTGTATTTGTGATCCCTTCCCCCCCAGCACTGTGTTTGCGATCCCGATCCCCCCTCCCTCCCCTCAGAAAATTTGGTGCACATGGGTGACATAAAAGAAAAGCTGGTGCGCAAGGTATGATATGTGAAAGAAAAGCTGGTGCAGAAGTGGTGATGTGAGATAAAATCTGATGCATAAGCAGTGACAAGTGAGAGAAAAGCTAGTGTGAATGGGGGTACGTGAGAGAAAAGCTGGTGCGCAGGGGGTGACATGAGAATAAAGCTGGTGCACTTGGCAATGGCATGTGTGCATGTGATCACAAAGCTGGTGGGCATTGGGGTATATGTGAGAGAAAGCCATGCACTGAAAATGGAGGGTGCTAGGTTTAGAGGAAATCTTAGGAAAAATGACTTTATCAAAACTGTAGTGGATAGGTGGGACAATCATCCAACAGAGGTGGTAAAGGTTAGTATAATAGAGAAAAACTAAAACTCTTGTTTTTTAGGGATTAAGAAAATTAGTGGAAATTAGATTGGCCAAGTTATTTTTAAAGGTCGTACAATTTTAGGCTTATAAATGTATTATCAATATTTTTACTTTACAAAAAGCCATGAAATTCCATAGACTAAAAACCTTATGGTTTAACATGTCAGATTAAGGTTCCTTACACACCATCTAAAATGTAAGAAAACTATTGAAACTCTTCCACTCAAACTTCAAAAAGCAATGAAATTACGACGATTAAGGCAGAAACCTTAATGGACGTGTTACTTGCGCAATACAGACATGGTATGCCATCACATCCTGTGGTTAGCTGCAGTTGCAGCACGGAGTGAGATTGCTGTCACTCACAAAATGGTGGAGCTGCTAATTCACAGATTTGTGTGTTCACTGGAATACACACATGCAGTACTATTACATTTTCTTAGTTTAGCTTTATCATAGTTTAGGGCCTGCGTGTCTTAGAAAGAGACATTAAAGCAATAAAAACGTAGAACTACAAAAACCCTGCAGAGCATTCCTCCCTCCAAGACTGTGCCTGTTCATAAAAGATACCTGCAGAACATAGCTCATCACCAAACAGTATTTGTTCCCGAAAGATCCCTGCAGAACATCCCTCCACCCAAAACATTCCCCACTGCTGACAAACCCCTGCAGAGTATCCTTACACTTAACATACTACCCTCTCCTGACAGATCGCTGCAGAGCATTCCTCCCACCAACACTGTAACTGCTCCCAACAGATTCCTGCAGAATATCCCTCCTCCCGAAACACAATACTTGCTCCTGACACACCCCTGCAGAGCATTCCTCCCTCCAAGACTGTGCCTGTCACAACCACTTCTTTTTTTTGGCATTTGTTCTGGAAGTTTGTGAAAAGGTTGTCTGATAAATTTCATTTTTAGTATTATCATGCAAAAAAATCTGGACAGCTATTTGTAATGTCGTGCTTTGTAAAACAGCAATGGGTTTTTCAGTGGTTTTAGCTTTAGCAAATCTTATGGTAGCAAAACCAACAAAAAACAGCAGTTTCACTTAACCGTGGTCTAGTAAATGTCTCCCTTAGTTTCAAATGTATGATTGTGTTTTTTACAGCAAAGCATTTTTTATAAGGATTATTTCTGCCATTAAGACTATGAAAATAAAACAATTACATTTGGGAAAAGAAATGTGGGAGCGTTAGAACAAAAGTAGATTTAAGTAGATGAAAATACAAATAGAAACATCTTTCAACTTGGAGCATCTATTCATATTTTTCTTCTAATACCAGTCTGATAGGGAATAATGAGCATTTGTGGGCCGGTAGAGACCATCAATTGAATTTCGCCAAGTCTGTTGACACTGCTGTCTATGTCAAAAACTGTTGCTAAGCTAAACGGACTCTAGTTATCGATGGCATAAAACAAGCTTTGTCAGTGCCAATTTATCTTAGTAAATTTCAACAACTGTATTTTATATAAAATGACTGCTGTATAAACCATTGTGTGTAAGAGCAACTTTTACTGAACAAGCCAGCATTACACCCAGTTCAGCAATTTGCATCATTCATATTTGCTATTGTCAGTTTGTGAATACTGCAACTTTCTTGTATAATTAATTAATATTTTTCTTTCAGTTTCCCTCCAATAATTTTCTTCCCTTTTACATCAAAGTCTTCTTCTCATTTTAAGAAAATACTTCCTGGTCAGTTCTTCAAAACCTTGGTGGACTTTACATTTGCGTTTGGCATATATAGGAAAATGTAACAATACCCCAAAAAAATACCATGCGCTGGAGCGAGGATACGAGAAGCCAAAAACGACTAAAATACAATTGCAGATGAAAAGGAACCTGTGAGATCCTCAAATGACAAAAATGTCAAACACTAAACACAGCGCTGATTGCAAAGAAGCCCAAGCCATGTATAATGAAAAACTATGAGTTCATGAATAAAATATAATAATTTATTAAAAAGATTGGTAAAACTCTATAAAATAGAGAATAAAGCTAGTACTCAGCAATATAAAAAAAGTCTAAGTAATAGACAAATGTATATGTCCCTGCAATAATGACAAAACAGCTCCAGGTTGTACAGCATGAGTGAGGACCACAAAAAAATCTTCACCCACTTCCTCTAGGCAGAGCCGGATTTAGACCTCATGGGGCCCTAGGCAAGATATTGGTTTTGCCCCCCCCCCCCCCCCCTGAAACAATCCATAGCACTATATTTTTTTAGCATAGCATATACTCCTATAGTTAAGTAGAAGGGTAAGCTACGTGCCGCCGCACATCACGCTGCTCCTCCTGCATCACCATGCGGCCCCTCATTACTTTCCCTCTCATCACACTGTGCCCTCCTTTATGATTACACTTCATCACACTGCGGCCCCTCATTACTGTCCCTCTCATCACACTGTGCCCTCCTTTATCATTACACTGCATCACACTGTGGTCCCAGCAGTTAAAGAATAATGACCATGGACCCCATATTTTGTCAAAGGACCTAACAGAATTTTGAATTATACTAGTCATATACTCCACACGATGAATATTAAGCTCAGTGGTTGAAGTGAAATTTAGAAGTGGCGGTATGAAAAATGTAATGGGAATGTAAACAAATGAATGGAATTTTATTATTTTACATTGAAGGCAGTATGAGAAGTAGCGGTATGGCCTACTACCATATACACCCGACTTCCCCCACAGATTACCTTTCAATTCACACAAATTGTACTTTATCATTAACTAAACTTAGGAATTAATCATAATGAAGAATGAAAAAAGAATGATAGGGCTGCGCTCAACTCTACAATAGGCAAGAGCAGCTATACTAAAAGGGAATCCTTTCCCCACATAGATACTGAACAAAATGAAGTAAGCGCTCAATTGCCTATAATGACATCTTGCTTAAAATTATCAAAAAAATTATGACATTGAAACAATATAATACAAATGGATACCAAACATTTAAATGGATATATAAACACAAACACACTTGTGTGGATGAACGTATAAAATCAAACATTGATTAAATTCTAGGTGATAACCATCGGTATATCAACCATAAAATAAATAAATATAATGTGACAATATACAGTGTTAAAACACAACTGATCAGTTGAACTCGATCTAATCTAAAAGTCCATACCAAACACAGTTCATTGAAATCCAAAAGGCTCAGATGTCAGTATAGCAGCCGCACAATTCAGAAATAAAATAAATGATGTTGGATGAAGGAGGAAAATGTCAATTCAAGATCACTAAACTTACTTAACTTGATATCCGGGCCTGGAGTAAAAGTGGGTGGAAGTTTGTCCTGTCTGTGATGGATCTCTCAGAAGATACAATGTGCGGCAGCGGGGGCATGACAGTAGAACCTGGTGAGCGATCAAACAGCAGGCGGTAAGCGGTGTGCGTTCCATGCACAGTACTACTTCCTGTGACGTTACTGTGTGTGGGCACCCCCCCCCTCCCCGCGTGCAAGTCACAGGGGGGGGGCTCGGTTGCCGCGAGTCGTGGAAGGGGCAGCAATTTTTTTTATTTATTTTTTTCTCTTGTTTCCCCCCCATCTGGGCCCCCTTAGAGCCGCTAGGCCCTAGGCAGGTGCCTAGGTTGCCTAGCGGTAAATCCGGCCCTGCCTCTAGGGATACTCTGCCACATGCTGAAACCACTAGGGCTCTTCCCGCACCCTTGAGTGGTGGCTGTGGGGTAATGAAATGTGTAAAAAAATTAGAAAACACAATTTTACTTTGTGAAACTACAAGTCCCAGCGAGCCCGGGCTTCCATTAACAGTGTGGACATGCTGATGCTTGTAGAACTACAAACACCAGCATATCCATGGCAGCCAGGACATGCTGGCACTTTGAGAACCAGAAGTGCCAGCATGCCCTGACACACAGGACCCGCTAAGCCATGTAGTTTCACAAAGTAAAATTTAAATAAATTACACCCCTTGTTGTCACATTAGGTTAATAATTTTTTTTAAAAAAATAACTAAAATGAATAAATAAATCACACACCTCTTTGTTACCATATATTTTTATTAAAAATAATAAATCCCCATTACCATCTGATGTCTTCACCTGTAAGCGATCCAATCTTGTAATCCATATTGCTTGAAACCATAAAAAAAACCATAATATTCCCATGTCCATAAAAAAAGCCCAAATGCTGTCTTTATATACACACACACATAAAAATGGTGCAAAAATTATAAAGATGCATGCATTTTTTGCAGTAAAACATGTTTTTGGGATACAGCAAACTTGTTATTGAAGAAAAAAACACATTAACAATAACTAGTGAAACTTTAATGAAACAGCTCACTGGCACTACTGCTCATTTATCAATATCTGCCAGCCAGCCTTGCCCCCTGACCAATGTGCTGCTGGTGATTGGCTGAACAGAATGTCTTTTACTCTCAGTCACTGGCCCCAGCAGCAGCAGCACACTGTCACATACACAGCAATCAGCCCAGCAACCAGTGACTCTCTGTGAGCAATACCAGTGGCAGTGAGTCAAGGGTGGGGCTGTCCTATGTGCTGCTGCTTATTGACTGACCTTCTGTCTTTCACTCTGTCAGCCACCAACCCAGCAGCAGCATGCATGCAGCAGCAGCCAGTTCAGTGTGTCTTTTGTCAGACTAGTGTCAGACTCTCTTTAGTTGTAATGAAGAAAGAGAGAGCCAGTCAGCAGGCAATCCAAAGCACCACAGCATAATTAAAAAGATAAATGAATATTTCCACCATCGATAAGCATTAGAAAACATTTGAGGAGAAATCTAGCAATGGCGAGGAAACATTGGATCTTCACCATTGCAGGATTAAACATCAAACATCAGAACCATCTAACCAATGAAACATTAAATGATTCACATCCCTAGCCCTGATCTCAACAGCATCGAGTCTGTCTGGGATTACATGAAGAGACATAAGGATTTGAGCAAGTCTACATCCACAGAAGATCTGTGGTTAGTTCGTCAAGATGTTCTCCAACTCCCTGCCGAGTTCTTCAAAAACTGTGTGCAAGTGTACCTAGAAGAATTGATGCTGTTTTGAAGGCAAAAGGTGGTCAAACCAAATATTGATTTGATTTATATTTCTCTTCTGTTCATTCACTTTGCATTTTGTTAATTGAGAAAAATAAACTACACTTCTATTTTTGAAAGCATTCTTACTTTGCCGCATTTTTTCCACACCTACCTAAAACTTTTGCACAGAATAATCCAAAGGTTGTTGAAAAAAATCTTCTTTTCTTCTTTTTTGTAGCCATAATAATCCTCAGGATACTGCTTGGCAAAAAAATAAATAATTTAACCAGACAATGCTAAACTATGATCTTCTATGCAACAGCCACAGAATGAAATATGAACAGATGCGAGGTCTATTTATATGCTAGCGGTTTTTCCCACAATGTCATGAGCCAGGAGGATCTAATGCCGCCCAATCCGCTGGCTCTGCAAGCTCTGACAGGTACGTACGTACCTGCAGTGATCTGTGAAGAAGAGAAAAGCAGCCCTGCACCAGAATTCAACAGGGCACGATTGCAGGAGCATGCATACCCTAGATTAGGTGTGCATAATACTGAGAGCGGGTTGCGTTCAGAATGCGTTCCTTGTTGAATCAGGCCCAATTAGTTTATAATATTTTGGCAGAAAAAGTATATATATTATCAACTCAAAATTAATCATGAAAAATAGTCTCCTAATCTGGAAAAAGGCCCCTAAGTATTGAATGCACAAACAGAATCCAAATTGCAAACAATGATTGCCAATTGCTGTGCTTACATTCGTGTATTTTTGCAATGCAAATTTAATCTGCATCTTGGTGCAGTTTCTATCCATTTTCATCCATTTTTCTATTGATTATAACTTTTTGATCCTGCACAAATGATATAAACTAAAATGCATGTGCTTTTAAAAATGCATTTTTTATGAGTATATTTCAAAATCCAAAAACAATAATAGTGATTTAGCATTTAGAGGTAAATTTATCATGGTCCGAGAAACCCCGGAGAATTTAAAAATCACCTGTACAGCATTTCACCAGAAGCTCCAAGCTAAAATTGTGCAGCTTCCAGTAGAAATGTAATGATGAATTAAGCTATTTGGTGAATGTACAGGAGCAAAAATGATGGAAGTTAGAGTTTGAAATGAATGGCCAGGGGCTTGGGAGTCTGAAGGTTTAGAGGTTTTAATAAAGTGAAATTAATTTTAGATGCATTTTAACACTATATAGTATAAAACATATTAAATGATGCAAGGCTATCTGCCCTGTGTCCAATTAACTTTCCTCTGTGTCCTTTAACCTCTCCCTCATGTCTCTTTGTGTACCTACATTTTCCCCCATATCTCCATAATATTATAATAAACCTTCAAAATATCTCCCTTATATCTTCCATGTTACCCTTTATCTTTCGGTTATCTGTTTCCATTCTCTGCTCCAATATGCCCCTATCTTCATTGCAGGTATCCCCCTCTCTCCCTACCTGTTCTCCCCTGTGCCTAACATCCTGCTTCTCTTGTTGCTTCCTTACTCCTTTATCTATCCATGTTCCTGCTCCTATAATTCCTTCACTAGTGAATTCACATTTTTGCCCCTCCATCCGTATAAAGCAGCCTCCTTAATCACACTGAGCCCCTTCCTCAATCACACTGTGCCCCTCATCATCACACTGTGCCCCATCCATCATCACACTATGTCCCCTCATCATTACACTGTGCCTCCTTCATCACAATGTGCTCCCTCCATAATCACACTGTCAGAATCCAAGATCTATGGAGTTCTCTGAGTTGTATATATACCAGTAGGATGCTCAATCTAGCAAACGTCTAAACTCCAAAGCTGAGTCAACGTAGCCGGGACTAGTGAACAACAGATTGCAGAATGCCAAATCATGACACCCAAGAATTGTCAAAACAAGCTGGCTCAGCAACAATCGGGAATACACAATACAAAACGACAGGCAGAAGAACAGTCAGGAACAGTCCGGGTCAGGATACACAGGATTCAGCCACAAGTTGCATAGGAAATCTGGAGTCTTATACTCTGGCACAGGCCTATGCACTGAGCAGGTTTAAATAGCTGAGTTGAAGGGCAGGGCGGTTCACAGGACAGAACACATGATCACACGTTCAGAGCTCTTAAAGGTTCATGCGCCTTGAAAAATAAAGGCGCAATGTGTTGTGCAAAGTATTACTTTTATGACACAAGGTTCTGTGCCTGGAGCAGAGGGAGGAATAGAGTGAGCATGCCGGACAGCGGGTTTGAAAAGCAACTGACGGACTTCGATGTGTGGCAGTAGCCTCCCTCTTAAGGGTTGACTCCAGTCACCTAATAAAAGGCTTAACTGGAAATTTCCTATGAAACATCTTAAGAAGTCTGGGAGCCTTGACCCAAGAACATTCTTCAGGACCGTATTCCTTCCAATCCACAAGGAATTGAAGACCAACTTTAGAAACATCAAAGTCCAAAATCTGGCTAACCTCAAACTCCTATTGCTGGTCAACTGCTACAGAGGAGGGCAGATCACTTCTAGGGTTAAACCGATTAAGTACAAGTGGTTTGAGTAGGGAAACGTGGAACACCTTGGAGACAGATAATGAAGCTGGTAAATCCAACCTGAAGGTCACTGGATTAACCTTTTGTAAGATTTTAAAAGATCCAATAAAACATGATGCAAATTTCACGCTGGAAACTTGTAAGCGAAGATTCCTGGTGGACAACCACACTTTGACCCCTGAAACTAAACTAGGAACTTTACATCTTTTATTTTCAGCTGCATATTTGTAGAGAGAGATGTTTTGATAAAATTTGCTTTTACTTGGGTCCACATGTCTGAGAACTTTTGTAATAGGTAGTCAACAGCAGGAACCTCTGGACTGGGGATGGAAGAGAATACCGGAAGCTGAGGCTGACAACCATATAGGATAAAAAAAGGGAACATGGACGTCCCTTCATGAATGTGATTATTATGAGCAATCTCAGCTCCAGGTAGCAATTCAACCCAATTGTCCTAACTTGCGAAAATATACATCCTAATGAATGTCTCCAGGTCTTGGTTTACCCTCTCTGTTTGTCCATTTGACTGCGGATGATATACAGTTGAAAATTTTAACTTGATGTCAAAACTTTTACAGAGAGATCTCCAGAATTTGGGCACAATTAGCACCCCTCAATCACAGACAATCTCTTGTGGGCAACCATGTAATCTGAATATCTCTTTGATAAAAATGTTAGCTAGAGCAGAAGCAGAAGGAAGCCCCTTCAGGGGAACAAAGTGGGCTGGCTGCCTTAGAAAATCTATCAACCACCACCCAGATGATATTGTATACTTTACTGGGGGGTTGATCAGAGACAAAGTCCATTGAAATGTGTGCCTGTTTGGAACTGGTAGCGGATATAAAGTACCAAGAGGTTTTTGTTGTGGTGTTTTATGTTGAGCGCAAATAGAACAAGCTACAACAAATTCCTTAACATCCCAAGGAAGGCCACAAATAATTTCTGGTAATTAGTTCCTGTGTCTTTTTAACTCCTGCATGGCCTGTGAACTGAGATGCATAAGCCCATCATAAAAGACTAGGGCAAAGTTTAGGGGTAAGAAATGTTTCGCCTGGAGGAGGGTTTGCTCTAGAAACAGGAGTCACGGCAACTACGCAGTTCGGATCAATGATGGAACGACTTTCAGAGGATGACTCCTGAACTGAGGAGACAAAGAGTGAGATAAAGCATCAGCCTTTAAGTTCTTGGAACCTGGATGAAAAGTGAGAATTAAATTTAAGTGGGGGAAGAAAAAGGACCATCTTGCTTGGCGGGGATTAAGACATTGAGCTGCTTGTAGGTACAAAAGATTTTTATGGTCTGTGTACACGGTCACTAGGAAAGAGGCACCCTCCAGAAAATGTCTCCACTTCTAGTGCAAGTTTAATCGCCAAGAGTTCCCTATTTCTATTAGTGTAATTCCTCTCTGCTGAATGAAGTTTTCGTGAAAAGATACCACATAGGTGGAGTTTCCCAAGGAAGCACATTGGGACAGAACTGCCCCTACTCCAATTGCTGAGGTGTCTACTTCCAAGAAGAAAGCAGGAGAGATATCTGGTTGACGGACAAAACCGGATGCGACGTTACGGGATTGGAAGTGGAAGTGACGTCACATAAGGAAACCGTAAATCAGGATGCGTTCCACCATCGGAAAGAAGGACTTCCTGCTTTTTATTAATTGCATTATTGAAATTTCTTACAGATATTGGATTTTTATTTGTATTGATGGCGGAATGGGATGTGTTCAAATCACTGGATTATTTTTAGGCAGAATATTACTGTCACGGTCCGGAGACTGGATAGGAGCCCAGTGGCAGGGAGGAAGGCTGGCTAACAGGAGGTGAGATGGTAAGAAAGGTCAAACAAGCCGGGTATGGTACACAGAGAGGCGGAGAGGTCCAAAGGTTGAGGCAGAGGCGAAGTGGAGGGCAAGCCGAGGTCGGTACACGAGTAGTAGATGCTGGTAATCAGGAATGGCAGCAGGAGCTAGATCACAGGCCAAGAGCACAATAATCAGGCACTGGAGACAGGAGCTGGCTAGGCTTTTATAGGAAGTCAAGGGGTGGAGCTAAGGCATGCTGGAAGATCAGGAGATCACTGAAACTGATCTAGAACACAGAATACAGGCAAGGAACTGTCAAGCAGCCAGAGTAGCTCAGTCAGTAGAGCTATTCTGGGTTCAAATCCTGACAATTACATGTTATATAGTAATTTATCCCATTTTGTATATCTTCAGCTTATTGGTTAGGGGCAGTATTTAAGGAGGTGATTCTAAGGCTCTCTATGTACCTTGAAAAATACTTTTTAGTCAAAACATGTTGGAGCAAGAGAGCTAAATACCTAATCTTTGTATGAGATTACACCCTTTTATTTTTACCATCTTGGATGTGAGGAGGTTCCACTTACTTGGACTGATTCCAGGGCCCTTGTGATTATACCTTGTATACTGATGAACAGCTATATCATATCTGGTAGGAGTGTATATGTCATTATTTATCTGTTGCTCACCATCTATTGTTTAATGTGAGTGTGTTCACATATGTTTTTAATTGTTGGATTTTATATAATAAACGGTATTACGCTAGATACCTTTCTTTTATTTGGTATATATTTACTGGAGACCACAATCTGACATTGTGAAACATTGGAGCAGATAGATGAAGTTTAAAAGATTTGATGCAAAGGCTTACACTCTGCTATTGTCTTGTGAGTACCCTAATATTGGGGGACAAGATTCTGGATTATCATATTTTCTCCATGGACACTAAATGAACTACTTGCACTACAATTTATTATTTGCTTTTATTGTGTAGATTGTTATACCATACTTGCCAACTCTCCCGGAATGTCCGGGAGACTCCCGCATTTTGTGAGAGTCTCCCGGACTCCCGGGCGAGTGTGGCAATCTCCCGAATTCTGCCCACTTCACTAGGAAGTGCCCCACTTCCTAGTGAAGTGGGCAGAATTAGATCCCAAACGCCGCGATTCCCGGTGAATCGCGGCGTTTGGCCCCGCCCCCGCTGTCAAATGACGCAATTTGCGTCATGACGTCACAGGGGGCGGGGCCGAAATGACGCGATTTCGGCCACCCCGCCCCTTCACGCCCCCCTCCACTGGCTGGCTCCCGGAAGGGAGCTGAAGAAAGTAGGTAAGTATGTGTTATACTTCTTACAGTATTACAATATTTTATATATTTTTCTCATTTATGCAGTTGTGACCAAATTGAGCGATTTACTTCATCAGAGATGCATTGACATCTAGAAGACATCAATATACCAAAATATCAGTATTCCTTTTACGAGATTACATTTGCGCTTATAGGGGTTCCATAAATATAATTTTTGTGGTATATAAGTGTTAAACTGGTGTATGTTTACATTTGGAATCCATTAGGTTGCATTTGGAGATGAAGCGCCGGTGAAGTTTGCTTATATTATTTGAACCATAAATGCATTTTTACACCTTAGGTTGATGCATTTAGCCACAGACTTCTGGGTAATATTTTAGGCTAACTGGAAACAGGATTCTTTTGTATGCAGTTTTCACATTGATTCAAAAAAATGAAAACATTGATATAAAGTAAAATGTTTTATATTAAATCCACTTTCAAAATGCATATAGCACATTGTTGAAAAACCTTGCACTTATTTACATACAAAACATAGTCACAGAGGGAGAATACTGGACTTGTACTGCTGTTTGTTCTGATGTTGTGATGTGCTATTGATAGTGAAATTGTTCAATAGGTGACTTTGCCATCACCAGTACCAGATAAGCACTCTTAACATCTTTATTATCCATATAATTTAGTGTAAATAATATGCTGGATATCTGAGTGACTTGCTTTGAGAAAATAAAGACACATTCTCCTCCTCCTGCAATGTGCCACATTGATAAATTACATTTAAAGAACCTGTGAGCCAGCTTGTTATTTGGATCAGCCAGGGTGGGAGGATCTCTCAGAAAAAATGGGGATCTGTACATGTATTATTCTAAGTCATATAATAATAATGGTAGAAAATATCAAAACTAAAAATGACACAAAATTAGGTTATAATGACTTTAAAAAACTGATTCTTGATGAACACCTACAAAAGCCTGTAGTTGTCAACCTCTAAGGGTTATTTTGTCACAAGTATTAAAATATAATATGCAGACTTTGATATATTTCATAATGATGTAGGGGTTGTGCTGCAAATTAATTTTCAAAATATAAGAAAGTTTCTAAATTGGAGACCCTGGATGAAAATAATAAATTATATGCTGATATTTTATGGGTACGCTAAGTATTTATTGTCCTACGCAGCCATAATAATATGGTAGTATTACATTACTACTTATTGTAAATATTTGCGAAACTTTATTCAGTAGTATCACTAATTCTTCCTTTCATACACTTGCATATATTTTGACATAGTAACATCAATGTAAAACTCTTTGACAGTTTTAATGAACAAAATTACGAATGTATTCCTTACAAATAAGTGTTATTTTTAAAAAACACCACATTATTATAAGTTTTGTTAGAAAGTAATCTAGTATGACAGATATCTAGAATGAACATGGACAAGGATTGTTTTGAAAAGTAGTGCATAAGCCCAAAATATTTTGGTACAGTACAAAAAATAACAAGATGCTTCCATTATGTTGTAAAACAATATATAAAAGAATCCCGTATACAATGTCAAAGACTGATGAGGTCAGTAGAGTTGCAGCTCACAAGAGATTACAATCTAAAGTTAGGGGCAGACAGACAGGAAAAACACAGTTGTGAGCCAGTATAAGGGAACAGGACATCTGATGGGAGGGATAAACAAGAGTGGGTGGTACAAGGATGAGAAATACTTCAAGTTAGTGAAGAAGGCACATGAAGAGGCAGAGTAAGGAGGGCAGGGGAGAGATTAGACAAAGGAATGGTAGGCTTTACTGATTAGGTAAGTTTTAAGGTGAGTGTTTGATGTTTTGAAGGCTAGTGGATAGCCTGATAGAATGAGGCTGATCGTTAGATCGTTCAGAGAAGGGGGCAGCATGAGAGAAATCTTGAATGCAGGAGTTGTTAGGAACCCCTCCAGCCAGTACAACAAAACCCGGAATCTGCTCCGAAAGTCTGGTGTTCACTGGAGCTCCTAGTGGTGGTGACAGACTTGGCTGCAGACAGACTGACTGGGGAGAACCCAGGGATATTGTGTAATAGTATACAGCGGTGGTGAAGTCCAGGCAAAAGGTCAGGGCTGTCGGCAAACAACAAATCCAGGTAACAGGCAGAGATCGAGGTCACAGGCAATACAGCAGAGTCCAGTTCATGGTCCAAGGTCATACACAGCAAGATCAATCCAAAGGCAGAGAAGGGGAACTGAGCAGGGAGCAGGTAAGTATGCACAGAGCAGGAACTATAACCAGCAGTGAGGTCCAGTCCTCACTGCCTTAAATACTATGATGGACAAATCAGAAAGGAGGAGGACAGGGCTGACAATGAGCCTCAGGGGGCTGCTAATTAATTACTAGCTGGGAACTAGCATAGGTCATATCACAAACCAGGAATATGTATAAATGACAAATAGAATCACGCGAGAGCTCCCCCTGGAGTTGGAGGATGTCCCTACACCCTCCTACTCTATGCCACAAAGATAACAGTGTATTGAAACTAATGCACGTGCTCGGCTGCTACCTCACGCCAGGAAGCGGCGTACTGCCACGTCTTGTAACAGGAGTGAGTTATGGTTACCAGAAGTGAGATGAAGTGGCGGTCATTGGTTAATTGTAGAGGGCAATAGGAAGTATGAATCAAGATGAGGTTGGAGACATAGGTAGCAGTGGCATTAGAAAGGGCTTTGTAGGTGGGGGTGAGGAGATTGAGCGTTGAGTACTGACTGAAAAGGAGCGTGAGGTTGCAGTAATCAAGGTGGGAAATGATCAGAGAATAGATGAGAGTATTGGCAGCATCATTGGAGTAGAAGGGACTAATATGAGCTATGTTGTGGAGATGGAAGCGGACAGTTTGGATGAGGGTTTGGATATGGAGGAGTGAAGGAGAGGGAGGAGTCAAGGTTGACAAACAGGCATCGAACTTGGGGACAAGAGGAGATTTTGGTATTGGCAACATTGTTGGAGAGAAGGAGACTCTTGAGTGGGAGAAGACAATAAGCTCAGTTTTGGCCATGCTGCATTTAAGGAAACGTTGGGACATCCAGGAGGAGATGGCAGAGAGTTAGAAGGACACCAGAGTTAGGAGGGAGGGGGAGGTCAGGAGAAAAGAGGGAGATTTAGGTGTCATTGGCATAGAGGTGATACTGGAGGCTGAAGGAAATGAGGAGGAGTCTGATGTAGACATAGAGAAAGAGTGATTAGAGAAGTAGGAGGTGAACCAAAAGAGAACAGTATCAGAAAGGCCAAAAATGTGAAGGTAGAGAGGGTGTTCTACTGTGTCAAAGACTACAGAGAGGTCCAGGAGGATAAGCAGGGAGAACTGGCCTTTGGATTTGTCAGATAGAAGATCATTTATGAGTTTGGTCAGGGCAATTTCCATGGAGTGGATGGGACAGAAGCCAGATTGGAGAGGCTTGAGGATTGAGGGCTTATAGATATAGCTAATGAGGTGGTTGTAGACAAGCCGCTCGAGTAATTTAGAGGTAAAAGGGAGAAGAGAGATGGGATGGTAGTTGGACAGGAAGGTGAGGTCAACAATTATTATTTTCAGAGTGGGTGAGATAAGAGCATATTTAAAGGATGAGGGGAAAATACCAGTAGAGAAGAATAAGTTGAAAAGGTGGGCAAGGTGGGAGCAGGCAATTAGTTAGAGTGATCTAAGGAGATGGGAGGGAATGTGATCCAGATTGCAGGTTGAGGGGGGAGAGGACACAGGTAGAGAATGGACTTCCTCATCTGTGCTGGTGTGGAAGGACCACATAGGATGGCGGCTGGAAGTCAATGGGGTTTGAGGCAAGGTGGGTATATAAGAAGTAGGAGGAGGATATTTTGTTTCTGATGGAATCAATTTTGGAAGTGAAAAAGGTAGCAAAGTCAGTGGCAAGGAGGGAGGATGGGAGAGCTGGAGGGGGAGAGCAGTGCAAGAAGCTGAAAGTGGCAAAGAGTTGACAGGGTTGGACAACTGAGATAATATGAGACTTGAAAAAGTATTGTTTGGATTCGGAGAGGGCAGAGCTGTAGTTGGGGTGGATGAACTTGAAACGAGTGAAATCTGTCAGGGTGCGAGATTTCTTTCACAGGTATTCAGAACTATGTGAGCATTTTTGAAGGAACAAAGTAAGTTTTGAATGCCATGGTTGGGGTTTGGAATGGCGGAGGCAAACAGAGGTGGCAGGGCCAAAAGTGTTGAGGGCAGATGAAAGGGTGTGGTTGTAGAGGGAGGTTGTCTGGTTGGGACAGGCAGGGGTGGTTAGGGGGAAGAGGAGAGTTTTAAGGGAGGAGGAAAAGACAGCAGTATCAATGGTATCAAGATTACACCTAGTGAGAGAGGGTATGGGTGGGGGGAGAGGTGCAGAAGATGAGCAGAGGGTGAAGTAGAGGAGATGATGGTCAGTAAGAGGGAATGGAGAGTTGGAGAAGTAAAGATAGAGCGTATAGGTGGGAGAAGGCAAGGTCAAGGGAGTGACCAAGACAATGGGTGGGGGATGAGATCCAATGTGACAGGCTGAAAGAAAGTGCATGAAGTCTGATGGAAGCCAAGTCAGAGGGGATATCGATGGAATATGAATGTCACCCAGGATGATGGAGTGGAGGTCTGAAGAGAGAGGTAGTAGGGGAACCAACCACAAAGTTATCAAACAATTGGTGGAGCCAGGGGAGAGGTAGATAACATTGACACAGGGATGCATAGGGTAGAAGAGACAGATAGTAAGGGAAGGCTGAAGGGAGATGACTCAGAAGGTACATTTGGGGGAAAGCAGAATGCCAACACCACCATCTGGATGGTCACCAAGCCTGACAGTGTCAGGTAAAGGAAAGGCCCCTATAGGAGAGAGCAGCAGGGGAAACAGTGTAAGAGGAGAAGAGACAGTTTTCGGTGAGAGCAAAGAGGTTGATAGCGTTTGATATTAAGAGGTCATTTATAAAGGGCAATATGTTTGTATATATATTTCACATCTGTGTGTTAACTTACTATTACTTGTTGCATGTGTTTTCGTGAATATTTAGGATTTTATATATCCTATAAATACCAATGCACAAATCTTTAACTCAGAACTCAGATTCCATATACACTGATATATTTTCTATTTAAAAAAGATATGGAGCACTAACATAAGTCTATAAATTCATTAAAGGCTGATCCCCATTCCTCTTGTTCCCATTTTTTTCTCGTTATAAGCTTCACTGTATTATTTTGATTTACTTACATTATTTATATATTCATTTTGTAAAGTGTTGCTGTCCCAGTGACACTGATAAAAATTGAAGGTATAAATGAATATTCTTTCATTTGAATTTATTTATGTATTTCTCTGGTTTCCATGACAATTAAATGTTTCAAATAATGAGTTCAGTGTTTAATACATAAACATTGGAATAGAAGAATAGATATAGGAATAAAAAAACTAAAATTAGGTCAATCTATAAAGGAACCTAAGACATTGCAGAATAAAGCAGCAAGAACTGTCACTGTACATACATTTGTCTAATAATAAATTTAAGATTATCCGGCTGGCAACAGTCTGGTATCCACAGTGTTATTGTCTATAGTTGTTTCTTTTTCTGTTACTGCAAAAAACCTCATAAACACAAGTGAAAAAAAAAACATCTTAAGTATTTTTGTGATAGATGATGGGCTAAGATATTCCTTTTTCATTAGTTTCATTTACCAACCTCTACTACCTAACAGTAAGCATTCCATCTTTTTATTAGTACATTTACATATAATCCTTTAGCCTCAGCCATTGAAAGCTTCCCCTTTGAAGACAATTTACCTAGGACAGTAATGCATTATTAAGTATAACTCAGCTTCTTTGGCAATGCTTTAATATTAAATTGCAGAAATAACATATTTTTTATTGCATACTTCCCAACATTTAGAGTCCCGGGGCAAAATAAGCCATGCCTCGTTCAGCCCAATCTGTGCCCACAATCGAGCAATTTAAAAATTTGAATGTCCCTCCAAAATTGAGACCATTGGGAGGTATGTTATAATGGTGCACTAATATAATAAATGCTCTGTCCTGTAGAGCTGGTTACACATCTCCCCCCCCCCCTGTGTCCCCCACTCCATCTGTTTGCAGGAAAAATTTTAATCTATCCACCAATTCCTCCCCCCTGTGTTGTACCCCTGATCCTCCTGGCTGCCCTCTACCCGCTATTGTCCCCATGCAGTCATAGCCGGATTAAGGGGGGGGCACAGGGGGCACGTGCCCCGGGCCCCCCTCTCTCCGAGGGCCCCCTGCATCACCTCACCTGCCAGTTGCTGTGAAATACGACTGCGGGGGCCCCCTGACAAATGCGAGCACTCCTTAACCCTTGGATGATCTCTAAACATTTGCCAGTAGTACAGCAGCACCGCAGCTGCTGTACTGTCAAAAATGTCCGAAATTGAGCAGCTCCTCCTAAGCACCAAGAAAGTAAGCAGGTGAGTCGTCATAGTTTCTCTCTTTTTTTTTTTTTTCTAAAACTTCCGCGCGGGCACGCGATGACGTCACATCGCGCCGACGCAGCCGCCCAGGAGCCTTCGGTAAGTTATTGCGCTGTTTTTTTTTCTAATCCGTCCAGGGGATAGTGACAGGTACTGCGGAGGGGGGCTGGGGTGGCAATAACTAAAAATTACTGCACGGGAGAAGTGATGTCTGCAGGGGGAGGAAAATGTCTGCAGGGGGAAAGGGGGGGGTGAGTGGGTGACAATGTATGCATGGGAAAGGGGGGTGAGTGACAATGTATGCAGGGGCAATGACTGTAGGAGGGGGACAATAAAAATGGCCAATGTGTGGGGGGGGACACAGTATATGACTGTAATGTGTGTGGGGGACAGTATATGACTGTAATGTGTGTGGGGGACAGTATATGACTGTAATGTGTGTGGGGGACAGTATATGACTGTAATGTGTGTGGGGGACAGTATATGATTGTAATGTGTATGGGGGACAATATATGACTGTAATGTGTGTGGGGGACAGTATATGACTGTAATGTGTGTCAGGGCTGGATTAAGGGGGGGGCACAGGGGGCATGTGCCCCGGGCCCCCCTCTCAGGGGGCCCCCCGGACCAGCTGTGGCTCTTTTTGCTGCCCCCAAATGTCAGTCTACAGGGGGCAGCACAGGGTTCCGTTTTTAAGTGCTCTGTCGGCACTATAAGCACAGGTAAGCTTTTGCTTTTTTTTTTTTGAGTGTTCTGGGCTTCCTTAGCTGCGTGTAGATGACAGTGTGAGGAGGAGCAGAGAAGAGCTGCCCTGCCTGTCTGTGGGGGATAAGGTAAGTTAAGATCTGCTGTGTGTGTGACTTTGTGTGTGTGTGTGACTTTCTGTGTGTGTGACTGTGTGTGTGTGTGAGACTTTCTGTGTGTGTGTGTTTGTGTGAGACTTTCTGTGTGTGTGTGTGTGTGACTGTGTCTGTGTGTGTTTCAGCCAGAGGAGGAGGTGATTATGAAAATGAAGGGGATAATTGTGGACAAGGAGGGGGTGATTTATGGACAAGGAGAGGGGGTGATTTATGGACAAGGAGAGGGGGTGATTTATGGACAAGGAGAGGGGGTGATTTATGGACAAGGAGAGGGGGTGATTTATGGACAAGGAGAGGGGATGATTTATGGACAAGGAGAGGGGGTGATTTATGGACAAGGAGAGGGGGTGATTATGGACAAGGAGGATGTGATTATACAAATAGAGGGGGTTGCAGAGTGACAACCCAGGAAGGGAAACCAACGCTGATGAGAAGGGGATTGAAGATGCTAAGTAGGTGGGGAATGAGGAGTGAGAGGGAAGATAGAGGATTAAGATGAAGAAGAGGATTGAGGAGTGGGATGTTGGGGATATAAATGGAGAACAGAGAAGTACGATGTGCTCAGACCTAGATTGTCTATTTATTGTGGACCCTCTCTCCATGCCCCAGGGAAGTAGCATTTCTAAAAGTGGGCATTATGGGAAAAATGACAAAATTATGGCCACTCATTCTGTTAGCTCTCCTAAAGAGGACATACACTTACTTTATATGGAAACGTATAATGTACAAAATGTAATATGCCTCCATGCTAGCTCTGTTGCCTTGCAACAAATCAGGCCTGCTAGTGCTTAGCTGGACTAGGCTGTTAGGGATAACCAATATATACTTACATATAGTAAGGTTATTTTGTTAATTATTTGTGGAGTGATTGTGAGGTATTTAATGTGTGCTTGAGTTTAGGGAGAAGGAGTGCTATTTATTAAATGTGAATATGAATTATAAAATGTTGGCAATGGTTTTGAAAAATAGGTTTATTTATTACATGTAAATGCTATTCATTTACACCAGGCTGTTTGGTGGAGAGGGAAATAAGTTTATTAAATGTGTATGCTATTAATTTAATGTCGGGGCTGCTTGGGGAAAATAGTTCTATTATTAAAAGTGAATAGTATTAATTTAATTTAATTCCAAATTTGGGGCTGGTTGCAGGGAGGGAGGCCTAATTATTAAAGGTTGTGCTACTGATTTATTAACCGGACTCTTTGGGGACTCCTAAACTTTATGTACCTGTTTTTGTTTCAAAATAGGCCCCGACATTCCAGAATCTACACAAGCAGCTACTGAGCTTAAGACACCAGCAGCCACAGGTGGTGAAAGTGACAACAGCAGGTAGGAGAGAGCAGGGCCATCTTCCAACTGTTCTCAATATGGTGGGACTGTCCAGAATTTGGGTGACTGTCTCACTTAGTTAGGATTTGGTCTGACTACAACGACAGTTGGGAGGTATGTCCTACTTCACACTGTTATTCTTGTGAAGGCAGAGTTGTGTGCATCTAACAGTAGTGCACATAGCATTGCCTGTTTATTTGTTTAAAATGAATATCATATTCGACAATATGGGGCCCCCCTGTCTTAAGTGCCCCGGGCCCCCCAGAACCTTAATCCAGCTCTGATGTGTGTGGGGGACAGTATATGACTAATGTGTGGGGGGGACAGTATATGACTGTAATGTGTACTATTAAGTGAATGTGGGGCTGTTTGGGGAAAATGAGGTATATTTATTGAATGTGATTATGAATTATTTAATGCCTGAGATGCTTGTGGGAAATGGTTATTTTTATTAAACATAAATGCTATTTAATTTCTTGCTGGGGTTGTTTGGAGGGAGGGAAATAGGTTAACTTATTAAATGGGAATACTATTAATTTAATGTTTGGGGCTGGTTGTAGGGAAATAGGTATATTTATTAAACGTACATACTATTTAATGTCAGGGCTAGTTGGAGGGAAATAGATGTATTTATCAAATGTGAATACTATTATTTTAATGTTGGGGCTGGAGTGAGGCCTAAATTTAAAACGTGGGTGCTATATTGATTTAACACCGGTGCTGGTTGGAGTTTTCTAAATTTCATGTACCCATTTTTTTTTTCCTAATAGGGCCTCCAACATTCCAGGATCCAGACAAGCAGCAACTGATCTAAAGACACAAGTGCGGACAATGACAAGACAGGTAGGAGAGACGAGAACAGTCTGCCAACTGTCCTGAATTTGGTGGGTGACTGTCCCGCTTAGTCAGGATTTGCTGCCCAGCGGCACACGATTTTGTCCTGCTCATCAACAGAGATGGGCCTGTATGTTTGAAATGCCAGGGCTGATTTTTACTCCCAGTCCGACCCTGCTGGGCACATATTTAAACTGTGGAAAAACAAATAAATCATATATAAGTAGATATCAAGAAAACCCTTAATATGCAAAATGTGAACTGAATGATGATGCATATCGTTTATATGCGTTTTAAACCTGCATTTTTTTACACCATTGGTTAACAGGCCTTAGGTGTAAAAAAATGGGCCTTAGGTGGAACAAGGATTTGTCTGTTGTCATTTGCTTACCTAACCATTCCTGCCTTGTCAGTGAGAATAGTCAGTTCCATCGAACCTTTAATATCACTTAGAATTCAGAGAGCCTAGTTTTGATATTATTGTTACAACAGTGCACAAATATATATATATTTGACAGGAATAAGAAGCAGGGTTTTTTGTGATATTTTTAAAGATGGTGGCGTATGCAGAGTTTTGTCTTTTCCTTTTTTATTCAGTGCTACTCTCCATAGCAGTGAAGGATTTATTTACACTGCCTTATGTAAATGGGAACAAAAAAACATCTTGGTTTTATGGGCAGCATGGTGGCTTAGTGGTTAGCACTTCTGTCTCACAGCACTGGGGTCATGATTTAGATTCCCTATCAAGGCCTTATCTGTGCGGAGTTTGTATGTTCTCCCCGTGTTTGCGTGGGTTTCCTCCCACACACCAATAACATTCTGGTAGGTTAATTGGCTGCTATTAAATTGACCCTAGTCTCTCTGTTTGTGTGTCTGTCTGTGTGTGTGTGTGTTAGGGAATTTAGACTGTAAGCTCCAATGGTGATTCTCTGTACATCGCTGCGGAATTAGTGGCACTATATAAATAGATAGATAGCGTGTGTTATCAATGGCATTTTTAATGTGCAGTATCATTGCTAGTATTATTGTGCAGTATCATTGCTAGTTTTAATGTGCGTTATCAGTGGTATCATTGCTGGTTTTAATGTGTGGTGTCAATGCCCATTTTAATGTGGGGTTTTGATGATTGTTTTAATGTAAAGTATTTTAGTTTGTGTAAGTAATGACTTTCTTGTGCAGACAACCTAGGCGAGCCCTCTGGTGAGATCTGTAAATGTTGTACTGCTGGCTATAGGTGTTGTAATGCAGGATATGTCAATGCTTACAGCCTTATACCCAATGAAGACACTATGCTCTTAATTTGAGATCTTAGGGGCCCCCCCTGTCTTAAGTGCCCCGGGCCCCCCAAAGCCTTAATCCAGCTCTGCATGCAGTAGTCTCCTCCTTTCCCTGCTTGTCATTGTCTTCTCCCTATCTAGCTCAGCCGGGAGCAGTCCGAGACTAATAATCGGGACAGAATCTTACTTGTGCATTCCCCGACCTGGGCAGATACAATCCAGGTACAGAGCAATCCCTGTTCTCTGTCATGGGTGAACACCCCAATCTTAAACAGCAAATGTCCGACTACTTCAAGCACTAGGCTATGCCAGCGATCCCGACCAGTGATCCCACTCCGCAGTTTCCTTAAGTTCAATTGTTAACTCCCCTCTGACTGACTGCCCCAACTTTCCTCTCTGTTGGCTATTGTACTTTCACTACTGAATGGTTCTAATATTTACAATCTAGTTTATAGTATGATAACAATCGATTATATAGATTTATTGATCTCCTAACTGATGCTTCTGATACTTCCAATCCACTGCTGCCCTGATTGTAAAATAAATGAAGCTTCATGAAATTGAGAATTCAAAACTAAAATTATAAAAGTGCTGTATGCTATACTAATAGTGCAACTAACAGATAATTTGCTGTCCATAGCACTTACTGAAAAAAAACACAAAAAAAACCCTCTACTCACTTATTTGGACAAACTGTAAGTCGAACGGGACAGCGGGACAGTTCACTGAGATCAGGACTGTTCCGCTGGATTCGGGACAGTTGGAAAGTATGATATTGCTACAATAAGTGATGACAGGAAATCTATGTTATTGCTACATATTAATAAATAGGGGCCTTAGGTGTCTATTTATTTATTTGTATATTTATTTATTTAAGTCTAAAATTGGCAAGTATGGTGTACTATCTGGCACATCCTGGATACAGAGAATTTACAATTCTTTAATATCACTCTTATCCTGTCTGGTAACTATATTGATTTTATTTTTCCAGATTATATATAATTATCTTGTTTTAATAGCATACTGAGGTCATGTTCCATGCGAAAATACTACATTTCTAAAAAAAAATTAAGCTTCGTTCGTAATATTCACTAACTCGCACAAGGTTAGACATTAACAATATGCTTGTCTTAATAGCAATTCTGTAAATGTTTTCAATAAGAGTTGCCATTCATAATTGTTTTCCGTTTTCTCTGCATGTTCATATTTCTAAGTGTGTGGCAGTCATACTGTCACTTGATTAATCTGTAGGTTTCACATAATGTTTAAATGAAAACAAAATGTAGCCAGGTTATAAAAGCCTCATCACAAACCTCCCAACTGTCCATATTTAAGGGCTTTATCCTGCGGTCCTGACAGAGGACAAGTTTGTCATGTGGGTGGGAATGTTGGGGGAAGGGCTGTGACACCGTTGCAACATGGTCCCATTTCGCTGTGGCCATGCTCCCTTTCCTGCTGGTGGGGACAGACATGTTTTGAGGTAGGTCATTATACTTACTTTTAGGGTCCAAATAGGGAGAAATATTTATAGGAACTAATCCTTCCACACCATGTTATTTTTGGGTACATAAGTATTTTTATATCTGGGAAATTAAGAATTGGACTTTTAAGATTGAATAAGGGGACTAACTAACTGCAGACATATGGGAACCCTGCTTATTATTGTTATTAGTATTATATTTTATTTACAATGCACCAACAGATTATGTAACATTAGAAATGGATTGACCTAGACCACTGATGGCTAACCTGCAGTGTCGGACTGGGGCATGAAGGGCCCACCGGGGGAATTCAGTGATAGGGGCCCACTATATTGGGGTGTGGCCAACTTTAGGAGTGGGTGTGGCCAGTAAAGGGGGTGTGGTCAGGCTATGGAGGACAACTTATAGCACTATTTTAAATGTGCACCTTTTGCATTAGACCCTGCCCATTCTACTGGTAGGGAACTACATGGGACCCATTAATAAAACACTTGTGGTTTGGAAGAAACTCCAGTACCAGCTCCTGTCGTCTCCTAATGCACCAAGACAGTTACTTATGATAAGTGCATCATTTGGTTACCTCCAACCCTCGCCTCATATGTTGTTATTGCCCATCATGTATTGAGCTTATTAAAAGCCATTACAAGGGCTACACAAACCAAATAATAACATCATCAATTAGAAGACATAAACTGCACAATTAATTTTTTAGTACAATGGTTACCAACCTGTTGTTGCTGTGACATGTCCTGGAATAAAAGTCAATTCATAAAAAAACAAGTGATTGTAATTCTCAACTAATCTCAGTGAAATCCATCTAATTTCATTTTAAATACGGTTGATATATGCCTATAATACTTTCACTATATCACCCCTAAATTCTAAACAGGACAACCATCAAAAAGAATGCACAATAGGCAAAAGGAAAAATATATAAATATAATTATGTTCTCCTATGCATGTGCCTTTCTACACTAACATACAATATAGACCAACATATTATACAACCCTGAATGATTATATTTTCAACTGGATGCAATTGGAATACTAGACTACATGAAAAGCACCCTTCATTTGCCAGATCTTGTATACACAGTCTGATTATTAAAATGACTCTTTGTTATAATTATTTTTTAAGGACTCTTACAGAATATGCCACTCGTCAAAGACCATACACACAGCATCAGTGCTACTACGGTTGCGTACTTCACCAATGAATGCTTGTTGAGAAGGGAAATTTTAAAAAACAAAAAAATGAACAGAATACAGCCCATCCAAAGCCTGTCACATTTATTCCATATATGCTGGTATGCTGCCAGTGTTGTATGAAAGAGAATATAAATATCAAAGGACGGGCGCAAATGGGGGAAGGGTAAAGAAACACAAGGATTGGGTCAATGAATAAGTCAAGGGGAAAACGGTCCCAAAGTCATTAAAGGATGTTGGTCTTCTAGTTCCACCTATACCGATGTCCCAGATGGTAAACTTACATCAATGTGACCTTTTCTATTCCATACAGTATTTGAATAATGTGTCCTCTTGCTTCAAAAAGCACCACCACGATGTACTTTTACTCCCCTCTAAACCTGTTTCTTCTCCTCACCAGAGTGCACATATGGGAGACCAGGGAGAGAACAGAGAAAGATCTCATGGTGTTTTACGTTCTCTATTTATTAAGTTAAAACATGGGGTTAAAAACACTCACATTTTGTATGTTAAAAAGGTATCTTTCAGTCCATATGTTTCCTCGATCAAACGGCAGTATCCAGCTTCTGTATCCCAGCCACGATCAAACTGGCTGGGCTTCAGATAACCCGGGGAAACTCTGCAGCGTCAGAGGGGGCGTGGTCTATTGCGTCCAGTGTTGCATGAACCTATGATGACCAAACTGACCTTGGATCAGTATGTTGATATCAGGACGTCCTCCTCCCCTGCTCAAACTGCTGAAAAACACACTACCGCGCCTGGGCTCTCTGCATCTGCGCGGTAGTGTGGTTACAGGAGATGTGACCGCCGCCATCTAAACAAAGTTCAACATCAAGCTCCGCCCTAACAACGGAGGGGGCGGAGCTTCAACCCCGCTGGGCCTACCGGTGGATTGACCGGCTGTCCGGCGGGCCAGTCCGAGGCTGCTAACCTGTGACACTGCAGGTGTTGTGAAACTACGAGCCCCAGCATGCTTTGCCAGAAGATAACTAGCTGATAGCTGGGATAGCATGCTGGGACTTGTAGTTTCACAAAACCTGGAGTGTCACAGGTTAGCCATCACTGACCTAGACCTTCACATTTATGAGAAGACATCCGTCTTTCCCTAAATATTTTTCAAGAGATTTTATATTGTACAAATAGCAAACAAAAAAGTAGCATGCAATTAATTTACATTTGAATGATGGATATGTGTCAATAAAAGTAAGCAAACTGGCTTGTGCTTTGTGAGAGGAACTGTACTGACATAATAAAAATAATATGGTATCCAAAAAAGAATAATCAAAATAACCATCTAAATTATGAGAATTTTTTATTATATAACATTTTTAAGTTTTATAATAAGAGTTCAAACAAGTAACTAGTATAATGGGTACATCCCTTGCATATAAGTGACCTATGGACATAATTATTTGAGAGTACTTTGAAATCGGTGTCATGACTTAAAAAATGTATTCATAACTGAAACATTAGTAATTCGATCTCCCTAGTATTTATCAAGACCCGGCAATATGGAAACTTTCCTATCGTTACTTATTGGCAGTATTAGAAAACCTTTACTGGATGGGGTTCCACTTTCAACATAATAACCCTTTTTTTAAAAACAAAACAAAATAGAAAAAAATATTATTTTAAGATTTTCAACTTATGAAAAATTTATTTATTTAAATAATAAAGCAATTTTTATTGTTCCCAGTATCTGGAATCGCCTTCCTGAGATAGTAATAGGAGAAAAGCAGCAGTACTTGTACTGCCGCTGGCCTTAGAAAAGGGAATCTTCACCGGAGGCCCCGCGAAACACTATCAGACTTCACTTATTGGGAAAAACTCTTAATACGCCATTGATTTTTTTTGCCTAGTGTTCCATAAAAAAGTATATGCCTGAATTCCATACCCATTCTATAATTTAAACGGCTAGTGTACAAGGGCGCTATCCAATCACAGTATACCATCAAAACAATACCCAAATTTATCTATCCTCTCCTGATCTCTAGACATCTGTGTTGTCCCATGTAACTGACTGACTTTCTGCCATTTCATCTTGGATGTCCTCTCGCCAACTCAAACTTAATCTTTCTAAAACAGAGATAATAATATTCCCACCACCAACAAGAGCATACCTGACATTTCTATCTCTGTTGATAACATGACCATAAACCCCACCCCACAAGCTCGCTGCCTAGGTGTAATCTTTGACTCACACCTATCCTTTATTCCCCACATTGACTCTATATCTAAATCATGTTACATACATCTAAAAAACATGTCCAGAATTCGCACATATCTCACGCAAGACACTGCAAAAACCTTAATTCATACACTTATCATCTCCCGCATTGAATATTGCAATTCCCTCCTTACTGGTCTTCCCCAAAACAGACTCAAACCCCTACAATCTATTTTGTACGCTGCGGCAAGATTGATTTTCCTTGCAAATCGTTATTCCTCTGTTGAATAACTCTTTATGTCTCTATACTGGTTGCCTGTTTTCTACCGAATCCAATATAAAATACTTTTACTAACCTAAAGCTGCTCCAACATTTCCTCTTTTGTCTCAAAATATCTCCCAGCTCGGCAACTCAGTTCTGCACAAGATCTGCGTCTCTCATCCACACTCATTACATCCTCCCATTCCCAGTTACAGGACTTTTTTCGGGCTGCATCCACTCTATGGAATTCTCTCCCTCGCACAATAAGACTCTCCTCTGGTGTGACAGGATTGAACGCATATGCCACCCTGTCTGTTGTTGCTGAGAACTGGCTGGGCTTACTTTGCCATCGTTCCCTTTCGTTATCCAAAAAGCGCCCTCTTGCCACAGTAGGAGGGGCTTACATGAGCTGCCACCACTGGACTCCTTACGGCATCCAGTACCGGGTTTCTTCTAGGTCACTGACGCTGCTAGTGTACCTCGTTGCTGGTGTATCCAGGCTGGTAACTACGGACCTCTTACTATGGATCCGGGTTGCTGTGACTGGATCCCCCCTGGCCTATTACATTGACCAGGGCTGCTCGGTAGCAGGCAGAGCGGTGGTACTGGAAATGCTTGGGTCCAAACCTCAGAGACAGCTGGAGAACGGATTAGATTTAGGGTTTAATCTGTAGATCACAGGAATACAGCAATATTGAAGATGTTTCCAAGCAGGTCTTTGAAGCAAGATATTTATTTGCTCTCACTGGCTAAAGGTCCCAGTGATCAGGTCAGTTGATATCAGAAGAACACATTTCAGTGTACAAGTCAGTGCATTTATACCTTTCAGACACCTGCTATTTTTAGCATCAGGATATACTCTATTTACACAAACATGGATTTACATGTATTTCAAGGCTAAAAAAATTTACACTTATCTATGAAATTCACTCTGGGCAAAAGGCCACACAGTAACGACCCCCTGCTGGGCCTTTGGCTAGAGCAGGCATGACACTTCATCACAAAACTTCGTTAGCACTTCCTGCTATCAGACTCCCTTGCACATATGCCTAATTGGAGGTTTCCACTAGCAACCTTACAAATCCTAAACAATGACACTTCCATACTAAATATATACCAATACACACAAGACCTCCATCCATAAAGGCTTATTGTATCAGATATATGCATCAGAAATAAGGCATATCCTTTAGTAAGGTGAAAACAGGAAAAAACTGTTTCTACCCTGGTCTCAGAAATAACGATTTCCTATCACAGAATATATACAATACAAAAAATAAGTGCCTATGCAATTATAAAAATATGCGCCCGTGCTATTTCTCTTCAATAAATTGATACCATAAGTTATTTATGAGTGATCAAGTCACATCTGGTCTACAAACTTTCAAGTGTTCTCTGAAAACCCACCTCTTCAGACAAGCTTATAATATTCCTCAACCACCCTCTTAACCTCACTACATTACCCTATTACCACCCGTTACACAATTTCACACAAGACAACTACCCCCTGACCAAGACTGTTGTGTAACAGGATCATTTAGCTTATGAGTCACTTTTACCTTTGCAGTCTGGCTGCGCCGAAATGCAAAATGTAGACTTAACCTCATGTGCCAAACTCCCATTGTCCCATAGGTTGTAAGCTTGCAAGCAGGGCCTTCTCACCTCTTTGTCTGTTTTACCCAGTTTGTTTATTAGTTTACTATGTTTGTCCCCAATTGTAAAGCGCTACGGAATATGTTGGCGCTATATAAATAAATGATGATGATGAAAACAATACAACAACTTAGAATGTTGAATATTTTGCATTTCTTTCAGGATTATTCTGTAACTAAAAACTATATGCAAATACTATATACAAATATATGTACTCATAAATGGAACTTGAATTAGGAATCATTAATAATTATGGGGGGCAGATAAACATTTTCCCTGGTGTGAGAGACCTTGATGCCAATTAGGCTTGGCTGTAGCATGCCAATAGTTCTGTGCTGCAACAAAAAGTGATGGAACCTGCTGGGTGGAGCTAGAAGGCTGCTGCCACTAACATACACTTCAATTGGTTTTCTAGGAGTTAACTGAATGAGATACAGCCAGCATGCAAAAACACTGGTATCCAATTAAAGTAAATTTCAGTAGCAATAGCCTTGACATCACATAACCCAATAGGTCCTATCTCTTTCCAAGGCAGGCGTGAATAATATAATGGACAATGGCATACATAACAAGCTATACTGTATCCTGGGGCATGCACTGGAGCTAGTAGTGTGGGCTGTATTATATGGTGGACATTTTAATGCTATGTACTGTGCATTAGTGAGTGTTAATAGGAATGGTGTAAGTGGGTCTCAGCTCAAATACTACATCAGCATTTTTCTGACCATAGAACATTTTAACTTAAACTGTTTTCTCAATATACTCAAAATAAGATAAAATAGTATTTTTTCATCTGGTTACTAGTTGACCGTTAATGTGTACATGCTAAATTAATATTAAGAAAACATCAGTATACGTTTCAGAAGAAATTTAAACATGTATCACTTATTTAGAAACCATAGGGTTCTAAGTTCAATCTTGAACCTTTTCCGTAGGTTCAATGACAGCTTGTTCTGGCACTGACAACATTTCTTTCATATGCAAAGTTACAAGCTGATTTAAAGATTCTGGGGCCTTCACTTTTACCTGCTCTTCTATCTAGATATTGCAGACAACACCAATTTTGGCGTGGTGCAGCTATTATTGTTTGAACAATTTCTGTGGAAAATAGTTGCCTCTTGGTTGGACAGATTCTTGTTTGCGCTAGAAACACAAGGGTGTGGTGGTTTGGAACTAGATGGCAAACTGCTGATTTATTCATAGGCAAAAAAAACCTTCTCTACATTCAGGATTAATATGCTGTTTAGTTGAGAGTTGACATAAATTGATTTCTCACTCTATTGTTAGTTAAGTAATGTAAATATTTAGCAGAAATATTTATATACACCATTATAGCCCAGACATCCATGTCATAAACTGTGATAAAAATGTTAAACAGTGATTGGAAGATGTCATTCACCCTTATAATAAGAAAATAGTAATAGTAAATGAAAATAGTATACTGAAGCAATAAAATAAAAATAATATAAAAACATCATCAATATGGACAACAGTCTAACTGTCAGCCTTAAAATCAGATCAATCCACCCAAATCATTATCAGAGAGCAGCAGGGCTGTTTCCCACATATGTCACTTCCATAGCTCTGGAATGTAGGTCATAATTATTTGCAAACTTCACACCTATTACAATAACTTTCAGTAAAACACTGTGATCATTGTAGTCTGATGTGTGGGAATGTTTCTAAAGAAATATTTAGTAAGTAATCTAGTATATGCAATTAAGCATAGGAAACACACACACATCTATGTCTGGTACAGTTTATGACAAAAAGCATTAGTATTTTGTATTCTTTTTGTAAGCTTTGCAATAGTGTATTATAGAAAGCTTTCTATCAGACTTGTCATAAGGCATTTCATACTTTACCAAAAGAGAACACACACTTCATTAAAGGTCTGAAAGTAAGGCTTTCCTTAAATGTTAATCAAATTCACTGATTTAACTGTTATAAATCTAGTAAACATAATAGGTTCAGCAACATATACTGTTCACATATGAATTAAATCACTGCATATGACACTCCATATCTACATGCAGCACACCCATTTTAGTTGTCAAGCAACGACTATTGTTAGAGATGACTTTGAACTTCGTGAAATCATAACTAGCATTCCATTTCTATATATCACCTCAGCAAATATTTCAAGATCACATGCGCTATTTTTAATTGTCCTTACATTCAGACTAGATTATTATAGATCCAATCTACTGTCCAGAGGCATAACCATTTGATGAATAGCATTTGCGGTTGAACTATAAACCTTTACATGCAAACGATGAACTGTAAATATACACATTGGACATTGCATTAGGTACGAATGAGAGTTCTTCAATCCATTCATCTAGTGTTTTTGACAAGTGTTATTTAGCGTTATTGTACAGGCATGCTGAGAATAAGGGCCACTACACAGACACTTCCATGTGGGCCTCTCCCTATGTCATTTCCAGAACAGAACGAGAAACAATTTAGCAAACCATTGACAGCCACAGCTGAACTTTCCTCTAGCAGTTGGTGAAGCCAAACCGCGAAAGTATGGTGCCCAAACAAGACTGACATTTTCGGTACTTCCCGAAACACCACTAAGTTGCCCCATCTTTCTATTTATAATACCGAATTTTCTAGGCTTGACCTCCATATATTAATTATGAGCGTATGCATAGTGAATTCATTGCCCTGAGTAAGATATTGCACCTTACACCAAACCGATGTTTTGGCCTCATTTTCATTCATACTAGTGTGTTATATAATAAGTACCGTTTTTCTAGACATGCAATTATGTATGCTAAAATACAATATTGCTTGTGAGTAAATCGGGACCTACATCCCATATAGTGTTAGCATGAGCATGTTGTTATTATAGCCAACGGTGATTAAATATCTACTGTATACCATTTTAAAAGTAAATGTAATTGAACTTGACCACACCTTAAACTTACAGTACCATCTCCCTCTCTCTCTCTACAAGCATATGGAGACTGCTGTAACTGACACGCAGATGCAGTCCCATCATGTACTGTTTTAATTGGTGCTTGATCACTCCTAGTTCTATTCACGATCCATTATTAGGTCCCAGTATCTTAACCCAACATAACCAGATTTCAGAGCCGATAAAATAACGTCTGTGATCTCTACATCATAATATAACGACAGGAGTATAGTGCACAGCAAAAAGAACACAAGAGTGACAAAAACACAGAAGGAAAAAAAGTGCTGAAAAGATATAACTCACCTTAACAAAGGAGTGTTGAATGGGGTCAAAGAGGAGGAAGGGTTGGTGTTGATTTTAGCAGATGTGTGGGTAAATTATTAAACAGACAAGACACAGGGGGTCAATAGTAGAAGAAGGAATGTAAAAATGAAGAGGAAGGTATAATTATACTTCAGGTGGGAAAGTGAAGCGGTCTTGGAGCAAAAATAATCCTATTTTAAAATGGTTAAATATCAAAGGCTTTGTAATGCAAAAAACAAACAGTTGCAAATGCGATCCTATTCCCACGTTGCTCTCTCCCCTCAGTTATTATTTGCAGATCATAATAGTCTACACAGTAAATTCAGGTATTTAGAAGATTGATTTTTTTCCCCAGTCTATATATCCCAGGCTGGTACAGTTGATGATATAATTGAACTCCTTAAAGCGGTGTTTAGATTGATTGTGATTCAAAAGCTGGAGCTCAGTGTGTGCATTCCTGGTGCTGAGATTCTTATTTCTCCTCTTCCTCTAAACGGTATCTGTGTGTCTGCCTCTACCTTTCACAGCAAGCAGAGCTCTCCAGGTCCCTCTTGTGATTTGCAGATGCAGCTCAGTGAACATTGGCACGTACAGCACAAAAAGGAGGCAGTAAGGGGCTGTAACCTCCACGCCCTCTTGCTATTATAGTCACTGATAACCACTGGATGCATGCAGTGATTAGAAGTGTCACACACACACATATCTATTTTCATATGATTATCCAACACACGTTGTTTATCGTGTCTACCATAAGAGAAGCTATTGGTAACATATTGCATTACGTACTGTACATTTTTACAAATACACTATCTGTTTTTTCTACACATTTATAAAACTAAATGGAATCTGTCTTCTCAAGAGCCAAACACAAGCAGTAAAAATGAATGATTACAAGTTTATAGACAAACACATTTAAAATCTCTCTCTCTCTCCCTACCCCCCCCCCCCTCTCTCTCTCTCTCTCTCTCTCTCTCTCTCTTTTTCACTCTCTCTCGATAAGAACCACTTGGCCCATCTAGTCTGCCTATACTTGAGTCTATGGTGACCTCAAACTCAGTCTATCCCAAGTATGTTTAAATCTAAATTGCTCTCATTTAGGGGTCTATTTATGACCCTTCGTTTTTTTGACTTGGTACTTTTCAATCCTTATCTCCTTGATAAGGGTTGAAAAGTAACGGCTATGTATTAAAAAACTTCTCAGGGACAGCAGTGCCGATAACCTGCTGTCCCTGAGAAGTGACTCACCTGATCATCGCAGTCTTTTCTCATTTTTCAAGGCTGCGATGATCTCTTTTTTTTTTTTCTTTTTTTGTTAGTGCGCATGCACCGACTGAATAGTTGGTGCATGCGCAGTAACATCTTTGCCGGCAAACTGCAGGATGATTGACAGGAAGGGATCACATGATCCCTCCACACATGCGCTGTCCAGCTCTGCTCTTCAGAGCAGAGCTGGACAGCGTGAAAGTTTTCAGATATGTTAATGTACGCCAGCTTCAGATGGCGTACATTAACATGTAAAAAAAGAGAAAATTTTCTCTAGTTAGCCTTTAATACATAGCGGTTCTGAGCACTTCCCATACACTGTTATGGGGAGTGCTCAGAAAAACGATAGGAAATGCAAAGCAGCAGATATCTGAGATATCTGCTGCGATGCTTCAATAGTACATAGTGATTTCACGGTAAACCCCCGAAAACTGTTGTTTTCGGGGGTTTACCACAGGAAAAATGCTTGGTAAATAGACCCCTTACTACCCATTTTGTGAAGTAATTTCTTCTAAAATTTCCTCTGAAACTGCTTCCCTCCAGTTTCAGTGCATGTCCCCATGTTCTAATACTTCACTTACTTTGAAGAATATTTCCCTCCTGTACCTTTTTAAAATCCTTGATATATTTGAAAGTTTCTTCCCCCTTTCCCTTATCTGCTCCAAACTATACATATTAACAGATGCAGACTGGACTGAGGGGCATTTGCCCCCCTTGCTGGTCCCATAGTGGGATACCTTGGGCTGGGTTAGTGGGCCACCTCATTTTTTTTCTCCACTAAAAGAGGCTGCTGAGTCGAGTCTTGCTCCCTGGGCTAAAATTTGCCAGCCCTCCCCTGCATATTAAGATCTTTTAGTCTTTCTGGTTAAATTTAGTACTGTAGGCCATGCAACATTTTAGTTGCCCTTCTCTGTACAATCTCTAGTGCGGCAGTTCCCAAAGTGTGCGCCAGGGGTGCCGCGGGCCAGCCCTAGAAAAAAGAAAGCAAACAGAAACTTACCAATTCGTGCGGCGCTAGGACCCTGCAGCCTCCTCTCTCCCGCAGCTGTCACTGAATATCAACGTCAGTGAAAGCTGTGCAAGAGAGGAGGCTGCTGGGTCCTAGCGTCGCGCGGATTGGTAAGTTTCTGTTTGCTTTCTTTTTTTCTATAGCTGGCGTCTGGCGCGGGGCAGAGGAGGGGGACAGAGAGCAGAGGAGGAGGGCAGATGGCAGAGGAGGGGGACAGAGAGCAGAGGAGGAGGGCAGATGGCAGAGGAGGGGCACAGAGAGCAGAGGAGGGGGACAGATGGCAGAGGAGGGGGACAGAGAGCAGAGGAGGAGGACAGATGGCAGAGGAGGGGGACAGATGACAGAGGAGGGGGACAGATGGCAGAGGAGGGGGTCAGATGGCAGAGGAGGGGGACAGAGAGCAGAGGAGGAGGGCAGATGGCAGAGGAGGGGGTCAGATGGCAGGGGAGGGTGACAGAGCAGAGGAGGGGGTCAGATGGCAGAGGAGGGTGACAGAGCAGAGGAGGAGGTCAGATGGCAGAGGAGGGGGACAGATGGCAGAGGAGGGGGTCAGATGGCAGAGGAGGGGGACAGATGGCAGAGGAGGGGGACAGATGGCAGAGGAGGGGGTCAGATGGCAGAGGAGGGGGACAGATGGCAGAGGAGGGGGTCAGATGGCAGAGGAGGGGGACAGATGGCAGAGGAGGGGGACAGATGGCAGAGGAGGGGGTCAGATGGCAGAGGAGGGTGACAGAGAGCAGAGGAGGGGGACAGAGAGCAGAGGAGGGGGACAGATGGCAGAGGAGGGGGACAGAGTGCAGAGGAGGGGGACAGAGAGCAGAGGAGGGGGACAGATGGCAGAGGAGGGTGACAGAGAGCCGAGGAGGGGGTTAGAGGAGGGTGACAGAGAGCAGAGGAGGGTGACAGAGAGCAGAGGAGGGGGACAGATGGCAGAGGAGGGGGACAGATGGCAGAGGAGGGGGACAGAGAGCAGAGGAGGGGACAGGTGGCAGAGGAGGGGGACAGAGAGCAGAGGAGGAGGACAGATGGTAGAGGAGGGGGACAGAGAGCAGAGGAGGGGACAGGTGGCAGAGGAGGGGGACAGAGAGCAGAGGAGGAGGACAGATGGTAGAGGAGGGGGACAGAGAGCAGAGGAGGAGGGCAGATGGCAGAGGAGGGGGACAGAGTGCAGATGAGGAGGACAGAGAGCAGATGAGGAGGGCAGATGGCAGAGGAGGGGGACAGAGAGCAGAGGAGGAGGGCAGATGGCAGAGGAGGGGGACAGAGAGCAGAGGAGGAGGGCAGATGGCAGAGGAGGGGGACAGAGAGCAGAGGAGGGGGACAGAGAGCAGAGGAGGAGGGCAGATGGCAGAGGAGGGGGACAGAGTGCAGAGGAGGAGGACAGGTGGCAGAGGAGGGGGACAGATGACAGAAGAGGGGGACAGATGGCAGATGAGGGGGTCAGATGGCAGAGGAGGGGGACAGAGAGCAGAGGAGGAGGGCAGATGGCAGAGGAGCGGGACAGATGGCAGAGGAGGGGGTCAGATGGCAGAGGAGAGGGAGAGATGGCAGAGGAGGGGGTCAGATGGCAGAGGAGGGTGACAGAGAGCAGAGGAGGGGGACAGATGGCAGAGGAGGGTGACAGACGGCAGATGAGGAGGACAGAGAGCAGATGAGGAGGGCAGATGGCAGAGGAGGGGGACAGAGAGCAGAGGAGGGGGACAGATGGCAGAGGAGGGTGACAGAGAGCAGAGGAGGGGGTCAGATGGCAGAGGAGGGGGACAGACGGCAGAGGAGGAGGACAGAGAGCAGAGGAGGAGGGCAGATGGCAGAGAAGGGGGACAGAGAGCAGAGGAGGAGGGCAGATGGCAGAGGAGGGGGACAGAGAGCAGAGGAGGAGGGCAGATGGCAGAGGAGGGGGACAGAGAGCAGAGGAGGGGGACAGAGAGCAGAGGAGGAGGGCAGATGGCAGAGGAGGGGTACAGATGGCAGAGGAGGGGGACAGAGAGCAAAAGAGGGGGACAGAGAGCAGAGGAGGGGGACAGATGGCATAGGAGGGGGACAGAGTGCAGCGGAGGGGGGCAGATGGCAGAGGAGGGGGACAGATGGCAGAGGAGGGGGACAGAGCAGAGGAGAGGGACAGAGCAGAGGAGGGGGACAGATGGCAGAGGAGGGGGACAGATGGCAGAGGAGGGGACAGAGAGCAGAGGAGGGGGAGAGATGGCAGAGGAGGGGGACAGAGTGCAGAGGAGTGGGACAGAGTGCAGAGGAGGGGGACAGAGAGCAGAGGAGGAGGGCAGATGGCAGAGGAGGGGGTCAGATGGCAGAGGAGGGGGTCAGATGGCAGAGGAGGGGGTCAGATGGCAGAGGAGGGTGACAGAGAGCAGAGGAGGGGGTCAGATGGCAGAGGAGGGGGACAGACGGCAGAGGAGGGGGACAGATGGCAGAGGAGGGGAACAGGGTGCAGAGGAGGGGGACAGAGAGCAGAGGAGGAGGGCAGATGGCAGAGGAGGGGGACAGAGAGCAAAAGAGGGGGACAGAGAGCAGAGGAGGGGGACAGAGAGCAGAGGAGGAGGGCAGATGGCAGAGGAGGGTGACAGCGTGAGAGAGGGCAGAGGAGGGTGACAGTGTGAGAATGGGCAGAGGAGGGTGACAGTGTGAGAGAGGGCAGAGGGGGGTGACAGAGGGCAGAGGAGAGGAACAGCGTGACAGAGGGCAGAGGAGGGGACAGAGGGCAGAGAGGGCAACGTGAGAGAGGGCAGAGGAGGGTGACAGCGTGAGAGAGGGTAGAGGAGAGGGCAGAGGGGGCAACGTGAGAGAGGGCAGTGTGCCTGGATGCAGAGGGGGCAGTGTGCCTGGATGCAGAGGGGGCAGTGTGCCTGGATGCAGAGGGGGCAGTGTGCCTGGATGCAGAGGGGGCAGAGTGTCTGGATGCAGAGGGGCATTTTTGCATACAACTAAATAAGTATTTCTGTCGTGACCTAAATAATTATTACAATTTTTTGACATAACTACTTCTAAAACAGGACTGCTCAGTAATTATTTTGGAGGGGTGCCTTGAAAAAATTTGGAGACTCTAAGGGTGCCGCGAACTGCAAAAGTTTGGGAACCACTGCTCTAGTGTATTTATATCCTTCTAGAGATATGGCCTCCTGTGGAAGTCAAATAATCGGATGAAGTCGGCTAAATTATTTAATTTTAGTTTACCGAGCAATTGCGATTAGTATGCCACGTCTACTGACGCAATCGCATTGAGTAAATAACACACACACTTGCATTCACACTCACACATATAAAAAGTACACATTTTCTAAAAGTTCCAAGTCACACTCGATTAAAAGTTTACTTATACAGATAATATTATAGTAAAGGTGTTTATGGTTCAGGTCCTCTAAAATTTATAGAGTTTGGTCTGATATTGATCCATATTTCACCAACGACAACCCGGTTTCGACAGAGTAGCGATCGCATTTAGCGGTCGCTAGTTATGAGCAATATGAGATTAATACTCAAAGCACTCTTCCTATGGGTCAGTTTAAACTGATTCTTCGGCAAGAAGACACGTTGCAACAGTGAGTTGCCCCCTCTTTTTTTTTTTAAATCAGATATTTTTTATTTGGTTTTACAAACACATACAAAACCAAAAATAACTCAGACAAATACTAGTACAAATCAAACCATGACATTCTTAAATTGTAATGTTTCTCACTTATACTTGGGAAATTCACATAAAAACCAATAGTGAAGCTGTTTCACAATAAAATCGTTAGGCTTATTTTCCCAGGATATGTGACAGTTTTTTGAAAAAGTGAAACTTTGGGACTCACCACAACTAGCATATTGGTAGTAAAAGATATTACAAATAGTGATCGAACAGATTAAGTATTAGAAAGTGCCAGTAGACTGTCATAGATTAACATTTTTACACATTTTTACACACACACACGGAACAGGTCATCCAGAAAAATCCTCTCTCCCTTACCTCCAGGAAGTGAATTATTCAGAAGACACCAAGTCATTTGAACAGGCTCGGTATTTAGACATATATCATCTAGACCATATTTTATAATACTTTGATTTAGCATTTCTACATGTGTGCACATATCTTTCATGTTGCACAATGGTATTAACCAGGGCTCTCCACTTATGAGAATCAGGTGAGCTAAATGCCAGCCAGGTCCTAGAAATCACCACCTTGGCAAGTGTCGTTAAATTGAAAATATAAGCAGCTGTGTATTTTTTTTTTTTTGTTTTAAACATATTTTATTAGAAGGATTTTTCAGTTTTCAAAACAGTGTAAAGATTTAAGTTACATTGATCAAACAACAAACAAACACCTTACAAATGAGAAGAACAATGTAAGCTTTTGTCAATAACAGTAAAAACATAGAGAGGGAAAGAAAAGAGAAAGCGGGGGATGGGGGGGGGGGGGGGGAAAGGGGGGAAGGAAAGGAAAAGATGTTAGTATGGTTAGAGGGGGAAGGAAGAGGACACCCAACTTGGCATCCAGATGTATTACCAGTATATACCATATGTTGAACGTCTTCAGACGCTATATGCATTAGTCTTCATTCTAAACAGGCCTTGGTTGCTCTGTACCATAGGAGGCGAGCCAAGGATCCCAAATCGCGCAACATTTATTGGGACGGTCATTGAGAATGCTTGTAATGTGTTCACAGCTATATGTCTGCCATATTCTGTTGACAATTTCAGGCAGCGATGGGGATTCTAGATGTTTCCAATTTGCTGCTATTGCGCATTTAGCTGCATTGAGTATATGGCCTATAAGCGCCATTGTATATTTGTTAACGTCCGGTATAGGCCTATGTAATAGTGAGTATGAGGGGCAGGGAGGGAGTTTTACTGAGGTGACTCTATCAATTAAATTGTGAATTTTCCGCCAGAATTCCACAAGTCTTGGACAGGACCACCAAATGTGTTGGAATGAGCCTTCTTACCCACATAGTCTCCAACATTGACTAGAGGAGTCAGGATATATGGCTTTCAGGCGGGTTGGGACCAAATACCATCTATATAAGAGTTTATACGAGTTCACCTTGGTACGGACACAGATAGAGTTATCGGCGACTCGTGACCTGATCTTAGCCCATTCCTCTATCTCCAGTTCATAGCCAAGGTCTTCTTCCCAGCTCAGCTCATAGCGATCTTTGGCAGGTTGACGAAATGCCACCATGATGCTGTAAAAGGTAGAGATTAAACCAGTGGGAAGGGATTTACGTCTGCAAAAAGTTTCTAAGGGTGTAAGTTGGTATATAAGCTTGAGCGTTGGGATTGATTGATATAAATGTCTCAACTGAAGGTATTGATAGAAACGGTCATGGGGAATGCCATATCGTCGTTGTAAGTCAGCAAATTCGGGGAATATCCGCATGGGCGCAATGTCAGTAATGAATCTTAAGTCTCGTCGGGACCAGTAATGAAAAGAGGAGGGCTGTTGTCCTGGAGGAAAAGCTGGGTTGTTCCACAATGGAAACATAGCTTCCGGATTTTTTATTAATTGAAACGTGCGAGTACAGTAGTCCCACATCTGGAGGGAGAAACGGGTGGTGGATAAGAGCAACGGGAGTGGCGGTCTGTGTTTGATTGAAATCCAAAGTAATGTATAGGGCGAGAGTAATTGCAGAAAGGTAGCCTCAATGTCAACCCATAACCTAGTGGAAGATGGAGAGTGAAATAAAACTAGCTGGGTCAAGTGTGCAGCATTATAGTATTTGGAGATGTTTGGGAGGCCCACCCCTCCTTCTGAGTTTCGTCGGAAGAGCGTGCAGGCCCTTACTCGAGGTCGCTTGCCTGCCCAAACAAATCTAGTGATTTGCTTTTGGAGGGTCTGTAGCGCAAGAGAGGGTACTCGAACAGGTAGGGTTTGAAACAAATAAAGAATTTGTGGTAAGAGGTTCATTTTTACCGCCGCCATGCGGCCGAGCCAAGAAATATATAGCTTATCCCATTTCTCCAGATCACGTTTGAGTGAGTCAAAAAGCCTGGGGAAGTTAGCTGCATTTATTTGTTAATTCTTCTAACGAAATACCATAGAGACAACATTTGGGATTCAAAGGAGGGGCAAGGGGAACAGTGCTAAAAACCAGAGCTGGATTAAGGCTCTGGGGGGCCCAGGGCACTTTAGACAGGGGGGCCCCTAAAGGGTACTATGGCTATAATTTTAGACAAATACACAGACAATACTGTGTGCACTACTGTTAGGTGCGCGCAGCTTTGCCTTCACCAGTAGTACAGTGTGAAGCAGGACATACCTCCCAACTGTCCTTTGAGTTATACCAAATCCTGACTAAGCAAGACAGTCACCCAAATTCAGGACTGCCCCACCAGATTCAGGACAGATGGCAGACTGTCCTGCTCTCTCCTACCTGTTCTTGTCACTTTCATCACCTGTGGCTGCTGGTGTCTTAAACTCAGTTGTTGCTTGTGTAGATCCTAGAATGTTCGTGAAAATCTAAAACGACCCTGGCATTAAATCAATAGCACCCACAATTAATAAGTAGGCCCCCCTCCCTGCAAATAGGCCTGAAAATAAAATTAAATAAAATTAATAGTATACAAATTTAATTAAAAAAACTATTCCCCCCCCCCCACACAAAACAGCCCAGAAATAAATTGATAGCATTCACATGTAACAAATAAACCCATTTCACACCATTACTGACAATTAATATTTCATATTCACGTTTAATAAATTTGCCCTCCTTCTCCCCAAACTTAGACCCACATTGAAAAATAAATTAATAGTCCCAAAACATCTCTCTCTCTCTCAGACAAGGAGATGAATGTTGACATGTATGAGGTGGTGTCTCTAGCAACTGGTGACACCTGGTACCAAGGGTGGCAGAAATATCAGGGTTTCCTAGTTCATGATAGCCATGCATTGGTGGTGGCAAGAAGGACACTGTTGAGATACCTGTACAAAAAGATCAATTTGTACCACAGTGAGCATCCTGATGTGACTAAAAAGTGCATGTTCCAGGCTCCTGAGCCGAGCCAGTGCCTGGTGCTGAAACCTAACATTTATCTGCATCTGTATTTAAGCTGCATCCCGGAAGGAGGTGCTCAGTCTTGCCTATCATGGAGAGAACAGACTACTGTGGAGGTTCCCAAAGTGTACGCCGCGGCTCCCTGGGGTGCCGCGGCGCTGTCACAAGGATGCCGCGATCACCCTCTAAAAAAAAACAACCAACAAACGAAAAAAACTTACCCATCCAGCGCCGGATCCTTGCCCTCACTGGCTGCTGGGCATGACGTCATCACGTCCAACAGCGTCAGTGAGGAGCGGCAGCAGAGAGGACAGAAGACAGCAGAACATGAAGAATGAAGGTAAGTAAAGGAACGGAGAGTGAAGGGGGACAGACACGCTGAAGGAGGGGGACAGAGAGAGAGACACGCTGAAGGAGGGGGACAGAGAGAGAGAGACACACTGAAGGAGGGACAACAGAGTGAGACGCTGAAGGAGGGGGGGCAGAGTGAGACACTGAAGGGGGGGACACAGGGTGCGAGATTGGCGAAGAGGGGGACTCAGGGTGTGAGATGGTGAAGAGGGGGACACAGGGTGTGAGATGGCGAAGAGGGAGACACAGGGTGAAGGGGCGCAGTGATAAAGAGGCACAATGTGATGGTGAAGGGGTCTAAATACATCTTACGTCATTTTGACCCAACTACTTAAAAAACGGGACTACCTGGTAATTATTTTTGCTTAGGGGTGCCTTGGAAAAATTATGGTGACCCTAAGGGTGCCTTGAATTGTGAAAGTTTGGGAACCACTGGACTACTGTACCCCTGACTATCCACTCTAAGGGTTCTCTGCTTTCAGTGTCTGACTGTCCCCCCAGTATACTGGCTGCACGTGTTTGTTGTATGACTGCCACTGACAAATTGCTGAAATGGAGCGTCCTCTGGGTGCAGGGTGCCTTGCTGAGCCAGATTGTGAAACCACTGTACATAACAAGCATCGCCATAGGCACCACTGAGCAGCAGATAACCTCTCTCTCTCAGGCTGTCATTGACAGACTTAAGCCTCCCCTTGACCTGGCTCTGTTTCCTTCCTATGCTGTACACTCTCCTTACTTGTATATTGAACCGGACAAACGCTGGACAGCTCTCTCACCCCTCCTCCTTGCCCTGGGAGTCAGCTCTGCAAAGCAGCCGTGCTGGTTTATTACATCTGTCTACAGTATTTACGACAGTTAAACGTCTCCTATTACAATGCTAAGGCTTCCTCTTATCAGTAAGTGTCAAGACTCCTTCCCTCCCTAACGCAGGCACGCACCTCCAGACGGACAAACTCCTTGCCAGCAGGCCAAATGAAAAGCTAGCTGCTGCGCTTCTCTCCTCCCAGGCAGCGGGGGGCCCTCAGAGAGAGGGGGGCCAGGGGCACGTGCCCCCCCTTAATCCGGCCATGCTAAGAACGCATTCCCAAACTTCTAACCAAAAGGTATTTACAACTGGACAATCCCAAAGCATATGCCAAAAATCAGCAGATGGCGAACAACATTTTGGACAAGACTGGTCATTTCTTCGGCCCATTTGATGCAAATCAACAGGGGTAAGATATACTCTATGCAATACATATACGTGTATTCGTTGGTAGCGAAGGCAGGACATGGCTCTGCGGAGACTCTTAAGCATATGTAACCACTCCTCATCTATTAGGGGGCCTAAATCTACTTGTCATTTGGCTTTCAGTGAGTTTAAGTCGTTCGGGGCAAGTGAACAATTGAGGTTTGAGTACAATTGAGATATTCTATTTCTCGTACTCACCCTTTGCATAAGATTCTTTAGAGGGGATGGTTGAATTAATGGATGGGAGGCAGAAAACCTGACCTCTCATTATATTATGCGAGATACGCCAAATCTCCACTTCCTGTTTAAATATCGGGGCCACCTGACTTGGACATTTACCCATAAGCAATACTTCCATGGGTAGTAAAAGTGCTTTACCAGAAGCATAGGACTCCGCCTGCTCACCAAGAAACCTCAGCAAGTCTATAGGGATTTGAGTTCCCAACCAGCTAATCAAGTGGGTAAGCTGTGCAGCATAGTAATATAAACAAAGGTTTGGAAGAGCTAGGCCTCCATCACCCTTGAATCTACACAGTGTAGCCAATCTGATACGGGCCCTGCCCTCTACCCACACAAACAAAGAGATGACCCTATCTATCTGATGGAATAACGCCCTATGGAGATATACTGGAGAGTGTTGGAGAATGTATAGAAATTTTGGCTGTACAACTATTTTAAATAAGTTGATCCTGCCAGTAACTGTAATGGGAAGTTTCTTCCATGTATGAGACTTTGTTTTAAAGTAATCTATAAACGGGTTAACGTTGAGAGATACAAATTCACTTGAAAAATTGGATATCCATACCCCTAGATATTTAAAACATTTGGCCCATTTAAGGGAATGTCTATTCCCGTTATCAGAGGGTAACACACCACCAAGCGGGAATACATAAGATTTGTCCCAGTTTAACAGTAGACCTGAAAAGTGTCCAAACTTATCAACTACCTCTAAAAGGCGGTCAAGAGAGGCAACAGGATCAGACAAAAATAGTAAAATGTCCTCAGCATAGAGAACTTTAGTATCCCAAGCCTTCCCCACAGGAAGCCCAAATTATCTGAGAAGCTCTCTGATCAAACAGGCCAGAGGCTTTATGTCCAACGCGAGTAGCGCTGGAGACAAGGGGCAACCTAGCCGAGTCCCTCGCCCCAGTCTAAAAGAATGGAATGTGTGGCCATTTACTGTGACTCTTGCCTTGGAGCTGAATACAATAGCCTAATCCATTTAATAAACTCAGTCCCCAACCCAAATCTGTGCAACACCACCCATAAGTACTCCCACTTGCCCGAGTCGAAGGCCTTTCCAGCATCCAAAGACACCCTCACTGCCCCCTCCTCAGCCGAATAGGGTAGCTGGATATGAGTGTAGAGGCAGCGTAAATTTAAAATGGTGGATTTACCCAGCATAAACCCTGTTTGGTCCGGGTGAACTATCTCAGAAATAACAGAATTTAGTCTAGAAGTAAGAATCTTGGCTAGTATTTTAACATCAGTACAAAGGAGAGAGATGGGTCTATATGATTCGGGATAGAGAGGGTCTTTCCCCGCTTTAGGCAACACCATTATCAGCTCCTCCGACATTGAGGATGGCAAAGAACTCAAGTTATATATACCATTAAAGGCATCTAACAATTGCGGGACAAAGAAGTTTCTGAATTTCTTATATAGATCTATAGGTAGGCCATCAATCCCTTGAGCCTTATGATTGGGAAATGAGGATATATCTGCATCTATTTCTTCAACTGTGAAAGGCGCATTTAAAACAGAAGCTGAATCCTGGGAGAGACACAGGAATTTAATGGAGTCTAAATATGCTGCTAATGGACTATGCGAAGATTGTACCTTAGAGGTGTAAGTACCCTTATAATATTGGAAAAATGTATCTACAATTTCACCTCCCCTAAAATTTTGTATATGTTGATTATTGTAAATTGCTGGGATGGTTCTACTAGACTGTTGCTCCCTTGCCAAACATGCTAGGTAGCTTCCACCCATATCTGCCTCTGAGTTTTGTCTGTGCTGTAAGCATAGAAGACAGCGTTTAGACTTGTCAAAGAGATAATCTCTCCATTCCAACTGAGCCTTCAACCATTGGAGGCGGTCCTCAAGCATGTGCGAGCTAAGGTACAGACACTCCAGATTCCTACATCGCTGTTCCAACGTAGATTCTATGTTTTTATTAGAATTTTTGGTGTCAGAGATATTTTTAATCATGGTCCCCCTTAGAAAAGACTTGAATGCATCCCAAAGGACATCTAAAGTTGATGACATATTATTATCCATAAAGCATCCTTCCCAAAGGTTAGTAAGGACCACCCCAGTACCCATTGTATCCAACCAGAGCGGGTTTAGCTTCCAGAATCTCACCCCTCTGTCATTCGTCAGGTCAATACATATAAGAACTGGAGAGTGATCTGAAATGCCACTGGAGAGGTATTCAATGGAAGTGACATTTGGTGATAAAGCTAGGGAGGGTAAAATCAAATCTATCCGTGACATGACGTGATAACTGGTAGAGTTGCAGGAGAATTGCTGTTTATCAGGATTTCTACACCTCCACACATCAACGAGGCCCATCTCCCCCACAAGGCAAGAAAAAAGGGTAGGACCTCCAGGAGAAGGTGCATTTGACTCTCGCCATCTTTCTAACCCTGTGTGAAGAACATTTTTAAAATCTCCCAGACACACCACCGAGTGGCCGCAGAGAGTGCCATGAAAATGGAAGCCTTACATAAAATATCATTATTGTAAGGAGGCGGAATATAAATTGCTAAGATCATAAGAGGGGAGAAATTGACAACTGCCCTAAGGAAAACATATCTCCCATAAGGGTCAACCTGCACATGTTCTGATGAAAAAGTTAGTAAATTCTTGACTAGTATAGAAACTCCTCTGGAATTAGCAGAGTGTGTAGAATGATACGCCCCATTGGCGCTTTAAGGCCAAATCTTTGCTACCATAAAGATGTGTCTCAACCAAACAAGCTATATCTACATTGTATTTTCAAAGCTAGGATATCACAACAGAGCGTTTAATCTTTTCGTTGAAACCTCTGGTGTTCCAGGCAAGCATGTGGAGCCTACCCCCATTGTAGATACCTACAGCCATGCAGAGTCATACACCATTGGAGAGTACTGAATATAAGGTAGGATGAAGGAGCAATCTACTGGAGAGAAGAGTCTGGAGACCCGTTCCGTGCACTTTGAAGAGTTGTCAATTACCTGAGTCATAAGTGAATATAAAGGCATTTTGGTGAGAATATTGAGGACAACAATAATACAAAGTAAACTGAAATGAGTACATTTCATTTGCAAACCTGTTCTATGCAGGAGACTACAAAATTGTCAGGCACCGTCCCTCCGCTCCTTCGGTATGGCACTGCCCACGCTGCGTCTGGTTGGCAGGCAACCAGACGCGACACTTTCGGCCAGACCACCGGATCCATTGCATGTGCGCCTCCCATTGTTAGGCAACGGGACGCTACTTGGATCACCGCAGGCGGCTGATGACATCACACCGCCGATACTCCTATTGGCCCATTGCACTATTTAAGCCAGGCTCTAGGACCATGCTGGTGCCAGAGTATTAGGTCCTTACCTGCTCCAGCGTCCTTGTTGTTCCTTGGCTAGTCTAACTAATCCTGCTCTCCTGTGTTCCCTGCTGACCCGGCTTGTCTTACCTTTCTATTTGGATCCTCCTTGTGCATGGTTACCCTTGAAAGTTACTGACCCGGCTTGCTTGACTACTCTTCTGGATTCCTCCCTGTATACCTCCATAGCTTGCATGTTACTGAACCGGCTCATCTGACCACTCCTGTACCGCGCTATACGGATCAGTAAAGGACAGCGACCTGCGCGTCTCCTGCTGCAAAAACTATACTTCCTTGCATGGGTTCCTGGAGAAGACTAGGGGGCGCGTTAGACTCCGCACCTTCTACTGAGCTGCGTCAACGTCAGCAGGTATCCCTCACGTGTATTGTGACAAAAATCAATAACAACCACCTCACCACCCCGTATACCCCCAATAAACTAACTAAGGTATAAATCATCCCTAAACAAACCCCTTGAACCATAATTCTAAGAAGAGAAAATTGTGAAGAATTCCCGACCCTCTAAATAACTATGGAATGGAGAAGCTGTACAGTCCTAGCTATACCTAGCATGAACCCTCCTATGATTAAATTTGTAGCTGTGCCTCCGCCATCATTCCTACAGAATAAAAACAACAGGACACGCTACACAATTATAAGTAAGGATGAGCGGGCTCGGATTCCGCTAATCCGAGCCCACCCGAACAGTGCGGATCTGACAGGATCCGAGCACTGTTCGGGTATTTCTGGCGCCAAAAAAAACTAAAGTGAGGCTCTGACGTCCAAGTCTCGCGTCGGATCTCGCGAGACTCGGATTGCATAAATTCCCTGCTTGCGGCCGCCATCTTCATTTGGGCTGTGATCAGGGAAGATGGAGGTTGTAGGGTAGTGGTGCTCCTGCTCATGTGTGATCAGTCCAGTGGTGCTTTATTCTTTTGTCCCAGTGCTCTGTCCTGCTGAGTCCAGTGGTGCTTTTGTCCTGTGCTCTGTCCTGCTGAGTCCAGTGGTGCTTTTGTCCTGTGCTCTGTCCTGCTGAGTCCAGTGGTGCTTTGGCCAGTGTCTGTCCTGCTGAGTCCAGTGGTGCTTTTGTCCTGTGCTTTGTTCTGATAAGTCCATAGTAATTTTATAATTATTAACAAATCTTAAACATTTTTTAAAAAAATAAAAAAATAAATTATACAAAAATAATTAAAAAAATATATAAAAAAATAATTTAAAAAGTCTAAAAAAAATTCTAGAGCAATATATTCTTGCAGTCCAGAAATATTAGTACTGCAATACCTACGTTCACTGTTCTTGCAGTCCAGCAATATTAGTACTGCTAAATTTCCCTATGTTCACTGTTCTTGCAGTCTAGAAATATTAGTACTGCTAAATTTACCTACGTTCACTGTTTCTGCAGTCCCAAAAAATAGGTACTGCAATCTATATTACTACGTTCACTGTTTCTGCAGTCCCCAAAAATAGGTACTGCAATCTATATTACTACGTTCACTGTTTCCGCAGTCCCAAAATGTGTGTGGTTTAGGGGTATACTCTCTTGTGCTGCATATAATGGAGTACAAAAATTTGGAGGATAAAGTAGGGAAAGATCAAGACCCACTTCCTCCTAATGCTGAAGCTGCTGCCACTAGTCATGACATAGACAATGAAATGCCATCAACGTCGTCTACCAAGGGCGATGCCCAATCTCCTAGTAGATGGCATGTAAAATCCAAAAAGCCAAAGTTCACTACAATTAGTAAAAAAAGAAAATTCAAATCATCTGAGGAGAAACGTAAACTTGCCAATATGCCATTTACGACACGGAGTGGCAAGGAACGGCTTAGGCCCTGGCCCGTGTTCATGACTAGTGGTTCAGCTTCACCCAAGGATCTAAGCCCTCCTCCTCCCCAGCCCTCTAAAAAATTTAAGAGACTTAAGCTGTCATCAAAAACACAGCAAACAACTCTGCCATCTAAAGAGATGGCATCACAAATCCCCAAGGCGAGACCAAGGGTGTTGGTGGTTGCGAAGCCTGACCTTCCCATCACTGTACGGGAAGAGGTGGCTCCTTCCACCATTTGCAGCAAGCCCTCTGCATATGCTGGAAGGATCACCCACAGTCCAGTTACAGATTTGGCTAATGAAGGTGGAACTCCATGCTCTATATGCTGCAGAGGATGGAGGAGCAGCAAAAGGCCATTCAAGCCTACACAGCCACCTACGACATAAGAAAAGGAGTGGGGATGCGCCTGAGTCAAGCGCAGTAGAGACTGATTTCCGTGTTGTGCAAGGTTCTCCAGCCGTTTGAACTTGCCACACAAGAAGTCAGTTCCGACACTGCCAGCTTGAGTCAGGTGATTCCCCTGATCAGGCTGTTGCAGAAGCAGCTGGAGAAAGTGAGGGAGGAGCTGTTAAAGCATTGCGATTCCACCAAGCATGTAGCTCTTGTGGATGAAGCCCTTCGTACGCTTTGCCAGGATCCGAGGGTGGTCACTCTTTTAAAGTCAGAGGAATGCATTCTGGCCACCGTGCTGGATCCTCGGTTTAAAGCGTATGTTGTGTCTCTGTTTCCGGCGGACACAAGTTTACAGCAGTGCAAAGACCTGCTGATCAGGAGATTGTCCTCTGAAGAGGACCATACCATGCCAACAGCTCCACCTTCATTTTCTGTGGCTGCGAGGAAAAAGCTCAGTTTTCCTAAAAGACCCGCTGGCGGGGATGCTGAGAACATCTGGTCCGGACTGAAGGACCTGCCAACCATTGCAGACATGTCTACTGTCGCTGCATTGGATGCTGTCACAATTGAAAAAATGGTGGAGGATTACTTTGCTGACACCATCCAAGTAGACATGTCAGACAGTCCTTATTTTTACTGGCAGTTTGGAAGCCCCTGTACAAACTGGCTATATTTTACCTGAGTTGTCCCCCCTCCAGTGTGTACTCGGAAAGAGTTTTTAGTGCAGCGGGGAACTTGGTCAGTGAGCGGCGAAGGAGGTTGCTTCCGCAAAACGTTGAAAAAATGATGTTCATAAAAATTAATTATCAATTCTTTAATCAAGAACAGCACTGGCCTCCAGAGACTACAGAGGGACCTGTGGTTGTGGAGTCCAGCGGGGACGAATTGATAATGTGTGAGGATGAGGAAGTACACACTGAAGGGAGCGAGGAATCAGAGGATGTGGATGAGGACGACATCTTGCCTCAGTAGAGCCAGATTAGTTTGTACAGGGAGAGATGAATAGCTTTCTTTGTGTGGGGGCCCAAACAAACCAATCATTTCAGCCACAGTTTTGTAGGCCCTGTCGCTGAAATGATTGGTTTGTTAAAGTGTGCATGTCCTATTTCAACAACATAAGGGTGGGTGGGAGGGCCCAAGGACAATTACATCTTGCACCTCTTTTTTTTCTTTGCCAGCTCGTTTTGGGGGGTCCAAACAAACCAATCATTTAAGCCACAGTTTGGTAGGCCCTCTCCCTGAAATGATTGGTTTGTTAAAGTGCGCATGTCCTATTTCAACAACATCAGGGTGGGTGGGAGGGCCCAAGGACAATTCCATCTTGCAACTCTTTTTTTGGCATTATGTGCTCTTTGAGGCCTAGTTTTTCAAACTGCCATCCTGTCTGCCACTGCAGTGCCACTCCTATATAGTCATCCTATGGCAAAGCGGATAACTGCGGCCGTAACAGCTATGTTGGTGTTAGACGTGCATCCGGTGTCTGCCTACTGTGCAGTGGAATGTAGACGGTTGATGGAGGTATTGTGTCCCCGGTACCAAATCCCGTCGAGATTCCACTTCAATAGGCAGTCCAGAAATATTAGTATCAGATATTAAAGTACGTTCACTGTTCCTGCAGTGCAGAAATATTAGTATCAGATATTAAAGTACGTTCACTGTTCCTGCAGTGCAGAAGTATTAGTATCAGATATTAAAAATATTAAAGTACGTTCACTGTTCCTGCAGTGCAGAAATATTAGTATCAGATATTAAACTACGTTCACTGTTCCTGCTACATCAAAAAAGCATGAACCTGCCCTGCCATCAACTAAAACAAGAGGTAGTGACGCGCTTGAACTCCACCCTCTGTATGCTGCAGAGGATGGAGGAGCAGCAAAAGCCCATTCAAGCCTACACAGCCACCTACGATGGGCCACGTGTTTGTGCCGCCCACTTGTGTCGCTTAGCTTAGACATCCAGCTACCTCGGTGCAACCTTTTGGACTAAAAACAATATTGTGAGGTGTGAGGTGTTCAGAATAGACTGGAAATTAGTGGAAATGAATGTTATTGAGGTTAATAATAGTGTAGGAGTGAAAAAAATAAAAATAAAATATGGATTTTAGCACTTTTTATGCTTTTTTAAAAAAAAAATCAGAACCCAAAACCCAAAATCAGAACCAAAACCTTTCGTGGGGTGTTTTGGCAAAACAAATCAGAACCCAAAACCTCAAGCTAATCAGAACCCAAAACCCAAAACCCAAAACACCAAAAGAGGGCGGTGCACACCCTTAATTATAAGTAGTAAAGCATATTGTCAATAACTATTTCAAGTATTTCAAAGTTCCCAATTGTGATAAGGACATTAGGGCACGTTTCTTGCTCTCTCCAGTTGAGATATTTCCAAAACGCTATGGCCTCCTGCGGTGTAGAAAAGAAGTGGTGTCGGCCCTGTGCCTTCACCCGAATCCTGGCTGGAAACAACATAGAGTATGGCAGATATAGATCACGCAACTTTTGTTTAACTGAGGTGAACTGGGCTCTGGACTTTTGGACATCCAGCTCAAAGTCTGGAAATACTAAGATGATGGTGTTATCAAATTTTAAAGGGTCTTTTTGGCATATCAGTATAAGGACAGCGTCTCTGTAGGAGTTTTGCTATAAATGTCCTCGAGGGTACACCAGGTGGAGGTGCCTGAGGTGGGAGATGATGCGCCCTCTCCACTGCAAATTGCAGGGAAAAGGCCTCTTTTCCAAATTGCTTAATTAGCCAGTATTCCAGTAACTGTCCCGGAGCAGATCCTTCAGCACGTTCCGGCAGACCAACAAATCTGAGATTGTTACCCCTCAGGCGGCCCTCCACATCCACCAAATTAGGTTTTACACTGGGAAACTTGTGAAGCAAGGCTCTGCAGCTCCCCTCTCACAGGTACTGAGGAATCTTCCAGAGTAGAGATACGAATTTTGATTTCTCCAACCCTTTCACGTATTTTTTGCATTTCATACCTCATCAGAGAGATATCAGCTTGAACTTCACCAATTTTTTCAGTGACCCTTTTTTCTGAGGCTGTAATGGCAGATAACACCTTTTGAATAGATGGTTGATCTACTTGGTCCTACTGATTTGTATCAGAAGAGGATAGAGAGTTAGCTATCGGGGCCTGGACTTCCCCAGCAGGAGCAGAGGACGACTGGCGTGCAAAGCGCTCAAGCCAACTGACCATGTTTTCCCATTTTGTTGTGGTAGAATATGGAGTAAGCTTATCCCTGTTGTTTCTGCTTTTACCCCTTCCAACAATACGATACCCTTGTATACAATTCCACTCAGCACATCGAGTAACCTAAACAGTGCCAGCTGCTTATGAACTTTAGTACACTGTACAAAGACTCTGCCATCGTAACATGCAGTGGTAGAACAGAAATGGCACTTAGAAAGATTTGTTACTGTGACTACCATCTGTTGCTGGACTTAATGTAGCAGGAATTTAGAACTGTGATGTCAAGAGCTGCAGAAGATTATTAACAGGTTATTGTCAGAGATTGCCAGAGGGGATAAGAGGCACTATTCACTTGTGCACCAGAGAACCGCTATTTTCAAAAGATTTTGACCGTTGTAACTTTGACACAGTCCAGTATCTAGACTTTTATTCCAAAGACAGTCCGCAATATTCGGATGCCAAGATGGCGGCTGCCTCTGAACCGGAGCCCGCGAAATGATATCTCTTCTCGATGGCAACAGATTTCCTACTCCATCCACCAGAGGAGCCTAGGGAGGTAAGTAGCAGGATTTTTCTCTTCTTCTTTTTCCTCCCATTTAGCCACCTCAAGCTCCCTACCCCGACAGCACCAGTGTTAAAAAGGGGGGGGGGGGGGATGGGCCCATGGTAAATCCGTGCCTCTGGACAGTTTGGTGTATACTGGAAGACAGTAGGGAGTAGACTGGGGACACCCCCGTTGGTGCACTTTATAGTTAGACACTGCTGTTATGTAAAAGGGCGACTCCGGGACAACCGCGCCGACAGTGCGAGTCTCTGGGCAAATTTAGCCCCCAGCTGTGGAGGAGATGTAGGCCCCAATCAGATTGCAGACAGAAAAGTCAAATGGGAATCAATATTCGACCAAAAGTCACTTTTCAGACGATTCAGCTTGTGCAGTCTGCCTATTTGTGACAATTTAGACAGCCGGAACTAGCCAAAAACAAGGTAACAAGACAGATGTTGGAGGAGAGTAGGAGAGAAACAATCTACTTCATGCTGACCCAAGCCACGCCCTCCGAGTTGCCCCCTCTTTTTTAAGAAGATCAAATGAACTGATCTATGACCTAAGGTCTACTGGAACATCGTAAACCCTGGACAAATGAAGAACCCTCTCAGTGTATGTTTTGTGACATCATCAGTGTTTTTTCTAAACTTAACAGCATATAAGCAGTCCCTGATTCAGGAACAGTCTCCCTTTGCCAACAGACATCAGGATTGATGGACTGTTCATTATTATTGTGTTCTGCTAAATTTTGCTATTAAATCTCTTTTGTGGTTTGGAACCACAATACAAACATAACAGAACTGGACACAGTATTCTAGATGAAGTCGTACCTATTCAGTGGCATTATTACTGTTTCTATCTGCTACAGAGTCCTCTCCTTATGCAACCAAGCATCTAACTTGCCTTTTTCATTGCTTTGTTATATTCCTTACCTGCCTTTAAGTCACCTGAAATATTGACTCCTATATCCCGTTCCTCCTCAGCATTTTCCAGTATAGTGCCATTAATACTATATATGGTCTTTGGTTTTTTGAGACCCAAGTGCATGATTTTGTATTTTTTGGCATTAAACTGTAGTTGCTACACTCTTATCCATTCCTCTAGTCTACCTAAACGATCAGTCATTTGTTTTATCCCTCCTGGTGTGTCTACCCTGTTGAATATCTTTGTGTCATCTGCAAAAGTGCATTTTTTCCCTTCAATACCATTTGCAATGTCACCAATAAAGATATTAAAAAGCACTTGTCCAAGTACGGATCCCTGGGGTACTTCACTGGTAACCTTTCCCTCCTGTGAATGCACACCATTTACTACAATTTGCTTTCTATCCCGCAACAAAGATTTTATTGATTCAACCATCTTAGTATCCAGTCTGTGATATGGGAGAGTGTCAAAAGCATTACAAAAGTCTTGATAAGCTACATCTACGCCCCCCTGATCTATTTTATTGACATGATCTCCCCCCAGTAAATCCATGATGCTTAGGATCATGTAAGCTGCTGGATTTTAGATATTCTACAACTCTTTCTTTTAAGAGTGTTTCTATCAATTTCCCTACTACTAATGTAAGGCTCACTGGTCGGTAGTTGCTTGCCTCTTCCTTGCTTCAATTTTTGTGCAGTGGGACTACATTTTCTCTTTTCTAGTCCTCTGGAATTACTCCTGTAGCTAGTGACTGGTTAAATAATTCTGTTATTGGCATTACCAGCACCCCTTTAAGTTCTTTTAGTATTCTTAGCTGGCCTCATTGATCTATCCATTATCAGTTATGAGAGCTCTGTTAGGACCTTCTCCGCTGTCAAGTACTTGTATTTACCTCATTTTTATGAATATACTTGCAACTTAACTATGGCCCATTCCCCTCTCTTTCTGTAGTGAAGACTGAGCGAAACTAATTAGCAAGTTGCACTGCTATTTATTACCTTGTCTCCCTCAACAAGACTCTCACTCTCTATCTTTAGTCTTATTATTACTCCATTTGTTTTTTTCCTTTTACTTATATACCTAATAAAAGTCCTCTTTACCCACTGACTGGACCATTTTCTCTTCAGCTTGCACCTTTGCATATATTTTATTACCTTCTTAGCCTCCTTTTGTCTAGCAAGATACACCTTTATGTCTTTATTATTCTAAGTTTGCTTATGTTTCCTAAAGACCATCTTTTCACTTTGACAATACTTGCTACTTCTTTTCGAAACCACAGTGGCTTTCTTTTCCTTGTACTATTCTTAACCCTGTTGATACAAAGGTCTGTTGTTTTTAATATTGCACTTTTTAATTGTTCCCACCTCTCCTGCACTCCTTTCAAGTTCCTTCACTCTGCCAAAGAGTCACTTACACATTTTCCCATCTCTATAGAGTCAGCTTTCCTAAGATCTAACACCTTTGTTTTGTGTGGTATGAGTCAGTCAGTCCCTACTTCTAGTGGTACATGCAAATGACCCCTCCCAGTTCACATCCGGCCAGGAAGAGGGTGCACGGAGCTGGTTCCCTCCTGTGAAGGAGGTGATAGACCTAATGTGCCAAAAGCAGTTTCACCGGCGATGCGCACCGGAGGTGAAAAAATGGGTGCTGGACAGGAAGCCAGCCACCTTGGTAGCAGCCGCCCAGTTGGCGGATCAATATGTTGCAGTTAGGTTGTACTGGCAGAAGCACCAGGTTAACAGCCAACCTCAAAGGACTGTACAATCAGAGGGACAACCCTCTTCTACTTACCCCCAAAAGCAAGTATCCAACCCTCCAGGGGTCCCTGGGAGGTATCAGAGACCATTGGAGCACAGGCTGGAGAAGAAGCGCTACAGCTGTGGGAAAATCAGTCACCTAAGTTTCCACCCCTACCAGCCCAATGGAGTGTGGCGTGTCTGAAGGTGACTCAGCAGAGTGAGTCACTTGTTTGTCCAAAAGACCCCCCAAAAACATGTGGAGGAACCTGAAGCCTGTTCAATTGGAACCCCTGCAGGCAGAAGGACTAAGAGATTCAGGGGCCTTAATAACTGTAGTGTGCAGCCATCTTATTGATCCTGCTGAAGTATTTCAGGGTTGCATTGCCCAGGTTACTGTGACAGATGGAATGGAGAAGGAAGTTCATCTAGCCAGGGTGTATTTGGACTGGGGAGATGGCCAGGAGTTGTGAGATGTTGCCATTATGGGTGGCCTCCCAACTGATGTGATCTTGGGCAATAATGGGGATGGAATTGTGACCGCATTTCTCAGCTCTATTACCCAGAGCGATCTGCCAGACTACACTCTTCAGGATCTACCTCAGTGCAACGCAGCTCAGAGAGACAGATCACAGCTGCTAGACAACAGCCATTGCCAGCAACCTGTCACGACTTGCATTCTGCAGCTCCTGTCTGCAGTGACTTTACTGGATCTTTTGTATATATTATATCCTACCTGTAGTACCACTGCCCACCAAAGGGGCCACTGTGCTACTTGTACTATTTTTCCCTGACTCATTATCGCTGGGAATTGTTTCACCTGCTTCTGGCCTATATAAACCTGCCTCCTCCAAACAGTCATTGCCAGATCATCAGGTCACTCTAGTTGAGCAGTAACTATCCTTGTTCCTGTCAGCATTACCAAGTGCTCTGTTCCTGTCAGCATTTCCAAGTGCTCTGTTCCTGTCAGCATTTCCAAGTGCTCTGTTCCTGTCAGCATTACCGAGTGCTCTGTTCCTGTCAGCATTTCCAAGTGATCTGTTCCTGTCAGCATTACCAAGTGCTCTGTTCCTGTCAGCATTTCCAAGTGCTCTGTTCCTGTCAGCATTACCGAGTGCTCTGTTCCTGTCAGCATTACCGAGTGCTCTGTTCCTGTCAGCATTTCCAAGTGATCTGTTCCTGTCAGCATTTCCAAGTGCTCTGTTCCTGTCAGCATTTCCAAGTGCACTGATCCTGTTCTTCAAGTTACTTACTCTTGTCAGGATTGGGCTCTCCTTGTGTGACTTACTCTTGGTTGCTGTGCATCATTGCTCCAGGACCTGCTGTGTTTGCTCCCTGATACCTTCGTTGGAACTCTCATTTTATCGGGTCTTCACTGACGCATTCAGCAGCTCCTCTACGGCTTGTTTCATTAGACTTCACTGCTTCACGATGGTTACCCCAACTTCGTCAGGAATCCGCTACACCTGCTGCGCTGAACTACTATCCAAATGGATCAGCTAAGGCTTCATTAATTGCTGTTTTCACTGAACTGAAGTTGTATCAGTAACTCAATTGCTATCACCTGTGTTACCACTTAAACGGATGAAACAAGTCTTCGTTATTGCTGTTTCTGCTGAACTATTGCTGTAATTCATCTACCGTTGTCCTGAGTTATCGCTTAAAGAGATCAGCTTGTTCTTCAACATATCTGCTCCTATTGAACTGTTGCTATTCCAGTAATTTATCTGCTGTTGCTCTGAGTTACCATCTAAATGTATCAGCTAATGCTTCATCATACTTGTTGCTATTGAACTGTGCTGTATCAGTGATTCATCTGCTGTTGCTCTGAGTTAACATCTAAACGGATCACCTAATGCTTCATCATTTTCGTTTCTATTGATCTATTGCTGTACCAGAAATTCATCTGCGGTTGCTCTGAGCTACCACCTAAACGGATCAGCTAATGCTTCATCATAATTGTTTCTATTCAACTGTGCTGTATTAGTAATCCATCTACTAGTACTTTGAGATGTTATCTTGATTTCTTAATAAACCACTTCATTCAATTATCCTCTCTCCGTGGTCTTACCTTGGAAATCCTGACACAACCACAGCATCAGTCAGCCCAGAAGAAAAGTCTCAAGCTGCTATTTTTCCAGGAACCAGCCAAATCTTTGCCTCTGGAAAGACTACGTCCCCTAGCAATGCAGAGGATGTTGTCTCAGGCCAAACTGATCTTGTGTGGGTGCCTGGTGATGCTTCTGCCCCTAGCAGTATGCTAGCTCCAGTAGTGAGTATAGCTGACCACAGTGACTTTCCTTTGACTAACCCCACTTTGACTGACCTTAGTAACCCCAACTTAGACCCTCTTGTTAGGACAGCACTCCAAACATCAACTCTTAGAAAAGGTATCAGAGGTCTTCACCTATAGCAGCCACCTTTCCCATAGAGCCAGTCTTGCTCACAAGTACTCAGATGCCCCCAGGTCTTAACAGAAACCGGTACTCAGGCAGCGGTCAGGGTCTCAAGCGAACAGGCAGGATCCAGTAATCAGGCCGAGGTCAGGGCAACAGGCAAACAAGCAGAATCCAGTATGTTTACTGGCCAAGGGTCACAACGATATATCAAACAGTAGTGAACCAGAGTATCTACAGGAACACAAACAGGAACAGGGGAGCAGGCCAACAACAGACAGGAATCCATGCTATAACCAGCAAGGAGGCTAAACCCTACCTGCCTTTTAAACATAAGGAGCCATTGAGCAGAGGAAGCCACATGGGTGGCAATCAGCCTCAGCAGGCTGTAATTAGGTCCTTAATGTGCATGCGCACCCAGCTGTCAAACTAGATGGCCACGGTGGTGCATGTCAGAAGGGTCCCGGCTGTTGGCCTAGTTGCAGTATAGACTGGGAGTAGTATTTAGCCAGGTGGGGCCAGATGGGCATGAGCACCCTTTGACCTATTTGAGCAGAAAGCTGCTGAACAGGGAGGTGAGGTATGCAACAAGAAAGAATGTTTGCCAATTGTTTGGGCAGTGAAGAAACTTCAACCTTATTTGTAGGGATGACATTTTATTGTGGTGACTGACCATAACCCTTTAAAGTGGCTACAACACATCTCAGGGGAGAATGGCAAACTTTTGCGGTTTAACCATGCACAAGTTTATGACTTTCACATCATTCATAAGCAAGGAAAGGCCCACAGCAATGCGGACAGACTGTCTCGATAGGAAGAGCCGGATCCCTGGGTCACCTCCAGTAACCCCAAGAGACTGCGGGACCAGGAGCTAAATAGTTGGGACATGACCCACTGGTTGCCCACATGGACAAGGGGGGGAGGAGTGTGGCTGGATAATTTATAAAGAACTTATTTGTGGCTGGATTACATAGAAATAATTTATTGAAGATATTTAATTTAATTGCACCTCTGTATGTCATTGCAAATGTATTTATCCTTTTATACGGCATATGTTATGTATGTGTTTTGTATGTGTGACCATGATCATGACCATGACAGTCCACTGGGTAGGTGTATCACCATCAGCAGCAGCTTCCCCATCTTCCACCTAATCCTTTCAGCAAAGAAGTTCTACTACCCAATGCCAAGTCAATGCCAGGAAAGCTACTCTTTGTATCACTGGTTTCACAAAGAAACATACTGGTATCAATCTTTTGCAAAACCTCAGGAATATGATAGCAAAATGAATCACCCCACTAAGACCCTCCTTAGGATTCCTCATTGCCGATAACGAGTAAACATTGTGTGTGCATTATGACTGGGTGAATTTCAACACGTACCATGCTTTGTACACACAATAAAGTTGGTGGTGAAAAATTTCTTCAAAAATGAGAGGTCGGTGTAGGAGATGCTGTTTGTGGCCTGTAAAATTTCTGGGCATTTTCGAAATTCAGCGACCGCTTGAAGAACATTGCAGAGGCTGCAATAAAAATATCTTCTGCCATGCCACTACCTGAAGCAAAAGGTAGTAACAAGGTGCAATTCCACAATTTATAGACTAGCGGAAATGTATTAGGACATCAATAGCTACATGTCAAGCCCTGAGATAGGGAGAGAGGGGAAAAATTACCTTACTCCAGTACATTGGATAATCTGTACTGTTTTATGCAAGCTACCCAAACCTTTTGAAATTTAACAAATTAGGTGAGTTCAAACACTGAGTTAAGTCATGCCCCTAATCAAACTACTGGAAAAGCAGCTGGAGAAGCTGAAGAAAGAGATGCAACTTGGTGATTCTGCAAAGTATGTTGGCCTTGTAGATCAAGTCCTTTATTCACTTCGACAGGACCCAAGAGTTTGCAGCATCTTGAAATTGGATCACTACATTTTGGCAACCATGCTCAATCCTAGGTTTAAGTCATATGTAAATGTCTTTATTTCCAACTGACACAAATCTTCAGAGATGCAAACAACTCCTTATGAGAAAGCTGTCGGCTCACGTTGCACATGACAAGTCCCCTGCTTCAGCTTCTTCTAAAAATGGCAGTGCTTGAAAAAAACTTCCCTTTACTAAAAGTAACACTGATGATGAGTAAAGCCATAACATCTGGTCAGGTGGAAAAGAAATGCCCAAATATATTGACACCTCTACCATGTCTTAATCTGATACATTTTGTGATAAAGTAGAAATTAGCATCTTAGACAGTCCCTTTAAGTCTGGAAGGAAAAAAAAGACATTTTCTAGCCCCTTAAACAAACTAGATATTGTACTAGTGTACTTAAGTTGCCCTCCCTCCAGTGTATACTCTAGAAAGGTTGTTTAACACAGCCAGGAACATTGTGAATGATCGTTGGAGGACACTTCTCAAAAATGTAGGAAAACTGGTGTTCATCATAATTAACTTTTAATTGTATGAGAAATACTGTTGTTGCCACCAATAACGAACAGAAGATAAAGGGTCTTTTCAGCACTCTTAAGTATGATCTTGTTAATGGTAGAGGCAGTAGAATAAGGTTACTTAGTAAAAATGTGTGCAAAAATTGTTATCTAGGCATAAGGTCTTAATGAAATGTTTGGTGTTTAATTTAGTAAGGGCATGAATCCTCCTACTTCATGTGGAAATGTTAATGATAAGGAAATTGGCAATGTGCTCCTACTTGCCTAGCCAGTCTGATGTTTTAGTGGTGTACAGTACTTAAATAAGATAATGTTCAAAATAAGTCCTGCGAGTAACTGAATGTATAAGTCCAAAACTTGTGTCTCAAAGGAACCTCTTCTTGCCGAAATGTCGCTTATGTTCTAATTACATTAATCAGACATTTTCTGATACACCTCTATATATGTTTTCCTCCTGATGTACCTGTTGCTCATTCAGGTTTCATATGCCTTTGTTTCAAAGCACCAACAACTAAAATTACTTTCTTTAAATACATAGGCTTAAGAGTAGGTAGCTCTAACTATATGACTTTAATTGTAGAGTAATTGCACCTCCATGGCTCAAGGGTTTTAGGTCAAAAGAAAGTACTGATTACTGTCACCTTTGAGGCTGTGTCAATTTTTAGTTTCTTATTAGTTTCTGTGGTGCCATGTAAAATCTTCATATATGTGCAAGCTCTAATTTAGTTCAGTTAAGTATTTTACTCAAAACCAAATCTCATTTTTTTATGGATCATTTATCATTGCCCATAACCAAACGCACTTTCAAAATGTCACAATGGGCTCAGTCTTGAAAACTTATCCTGTCTAAAATGCCCTGTCCAAATCTGTGCACAGTTCTGCACAAACACAAAACTTGTGGGATATTTACACTAATGGACTTTTCATAAATGGCCCTTGCAACATGGCCGGATTAAGGGGGGGCACAGGGAGCATATGCCCCGGACCCCCCTCTCTCCGAGGGCCCCCTGCCGCCCGCAGGACCCCCTCTGCTGACAGCCCCCCCCGCTGCCCGCATGACCACCTGTGCTGACAGCAGCCACGGTGCTGCTGACACAGAGTGGGCGCATGTGTCATTGGGCTGCTGCATCTGACAGCTGTCAGTTGCGGAGGTTGCCATCAGACAGCAACTGACAGCAGGCTGTCAGATGTTAGATGCGGCGGCCGGTGGGGTCCCCGCTGACGCATGCACCCATTCTGTGTCAGCAGCACTGCGGTTGCTGTACTATCTTATCCACAATGCCCGAAATGGACTCCTCCTCTGCATGAAGAGAGTAGGTGAGTCGCCTACTCTCTCTCTCTCTATGTATATATATATATATATATATATATATATATATATATATATATATATATATAGATATAAATATATCTAGAAGACCCTTCATTATGAAAGGTCTTCTTAAATATGTATATACATATAATTATTCATTTTATGTATATACATATTTATGAAGACCCTTCACAGCATGATTATTACTTGACTGCTTGATTAAATACTGCTATAGGTGGCTAAATTTGACATATTTAATCAAGCAGTCAAGTAATAATCATCCTGTGAAGACCCTTCATAGCATGATTATTACTTGATCAAATATGTCAAATGTAGCCACCTATAGCAGGGAAGGTAATATATAATAAATATATATATATATATATATTCTAGGGATGTGCACCGGCGACTTTTGGTGTCTCGTGTTTTGTGTTTTGGATTCGGATTTCGTGATGTTTTGGGTTCGGATTTGTTTCGCAAAACACCTGCCGAAAGGTTTTGGTTCGGATTTAAGGTTTTGGATTCGGATTTTTTTTTATAAAGGCATAAAAAGTTCAAAAATCAAGTTTTTGGGATTATTTTCACTCCTACGCTATTATTAACCTCAATAACATTCAATAACAAGCATTTCCAATAATTTACAGTGTATTCTGAACACCTCACAATATAGTTATTAGTCCAAAACGTTGCAACGAGGTATCTTTCTGGACTGCGTAGAGGAGTAAAATAGAAAACTATTCAGCCGTTATATAATCTAGAATATAAATAGAAATTGAGAAAGGCAATTTGATATCTGTCTGCATCATAATCATCAACATTCTCCTCAGCGGAAGCTACATCAATATCCTCCTCCCGATGTACAACATTCACACCTTCATTAGCCAAATCTGTAACTGGACTGTGGGTGATCCTTCCAGCATATGCAGAGGGCGTGCTGCAAATGCTGGATGGAGTCACCTCTTCCCGTACAGTGATGGGAAGGTCAGGGTTCACAACCAACAACACCCTTGGACTCGCCTTGGGGATTTTTGATGTCATCTGTTTAGAAGGCAGAGTTCTTTGCTGTTTTATTGTTGTTGCTGACAGCATAACTCTCTTAAATTTTTTGTAGGGGGGTGGGAGGAGGAGGGCTTAGATCCTTGGGAGAAGCTGGACCACTAGTCATGAACACGGGCCACGGCCTAAGCCATTCCTTGCCACTACGTGTCGTAAATGGCATATTGGCAACTTTACGTTTCTCCTCAGATGATTTTAAGTTTCTCTTTTTGCTATTTTTTGAGAACTTGGGATTTTTGGATTTTACATGTCCTGTACTAGGAGATTGGGCATCGGGCTTGCCAGACGACGTTGATGGCATTTCATTGTCTATGTCATGACTAGTGGCAGCAGCTTCAGCATTAGGAGGAAGTGGGTCTTGATCTTTCCCTACTTTATACTCCAAATTTTGGTTTTCCATTATATGTAGCACAAGAGAGCGTACCCCTAAGCCACACACACTCAGCAAAGCCTTTAAAAATTATATGAGACACAGGAGAGTACCACTGGACTTATACTGCTAAATCAGTGAACTTTGTAATAGCAGTACCACTGGACTTATACTGCTGAATCAGTGAACTTTGTAATATATCAGTACCACTGGACTTATACTGCTGAATCAGTGAACTTTGCAATAGCAGTACCACTGGACTTATACTGCAGAATCAGTGAACTTTGTAATATATCAGTACCACTGGACTTATACTGCTGAATCAGTGAACTTTGTACTATATCAGTACCACTGGACTTATACTGCTGAATCAGTGAACTTTGTAATATATCAGTACCACTGGACTTATACTACTGAATCAGTGAACTTTGTAATAGCAGTACCACTGGACTTATACTGCTAAATCAGTGAACTTGGTAATATTGCAGTACCAATGGGCTTATACTGCAGGATTGGTTTTGCAAATTTTGTTGTAATTAATTTTTTTTTTAATTATTTTTTTGTATTTTTTTTATAACTTTTTTTTAATTTTTTAAACACTTGGGAATAATGGGGAAATAACTATGCCCTTACTGCTGAATCAGTGAACTTTGTAATAGCAGTACCACTGGACTTATACTGCTAAATCAGTGAACTTGGTAATATTGCAGTACCAATGGGCTTATACTGCAGGATTGGTTTTGCAAATTTTGTTGTAATTAATTTTTTTTTTAATTATTTTTTTGTATTTTTTTTATAACTTTTTTTTAATTTTTTAAACACTTGGGAATAATGGGGAAATAACTATGCCCTTAGAAGCACAGAGCACAGGACACAGCACCACTGGACTGAACAGGACACAGCACAGGACCCAGCAGCACCACTAAACTCAAAATTGACAGAGCACAGCACACAACACCACTGGACTCATACTGCTGAATGTGTGAACTTTGTAATATTGCAGTACTACTCGACTTTTACTGCTGAATCAGTGAACTTTGTAATAGCAGTACCACTGGACTTATACTGCTGAATCAGTGAACTTTGTAATATATCAGTACCACTGGACTTATACTGCTGAATCAGTGAACTTGGTAATATTGCAGTACCAATGGGCTTATACTGCGGATTGGTTTTGCAAATTTTGTTGAACTTGAAAAAAAATTTAATTAGTTTTTTGTATTTTTTTTTATAACTTTTTAAAAAATTTTTAAACACTTGGGAATATTGGGGAAATAAGAACTATGCCCTTAGAAGCACAGAGCACAGGACACAGGACCACTGGACTGAACAGGACACAGCACAGGACCCAGCTGCACCACTGAACTCAAAATTGACAGAGCACAACACACAGCACAACTGGACTGATACTGCAGAACACAGCACAGCACAACACAGCACAGCACAGAACTAAACTGCACAGCACAGAACTAAACAACACAGCACGAGATCTACCAGGACAGAGGACCACCTAACACACCCTCCCTCTACCCTGATCAATTCCCGAGTGAAGATGGCGGCGACTAGCGGGGAATTTATAGGTTCCGAGTATCGCGAGATCCGACAGCGGGATTATGACTCCGAGCCTCGGTTTTAAGTTTTCATTTGGCGCCAATACCCGGATCTGTCTCGGAATCAACTCGGATCGGCAACGTTCGGGTGGGCTCGGATTCAGGAAATCCGAGTGCGCTCATCTCTAATATATTCTGGCTACATTTGACATATTTGATCAAGCAATCAAGCAATAATCATGCTATGAAGGGTCTTCTTAAATATGTATATACATATGATTATTTATTTGATCAGTTAAGTTTCAATAAATATACATTTAACATTAATATTAGACTGGTAACTCCAATGCCAGAGTGGCAGATTCTATTTTAGTAATCTATAGTAAAGTAATTACTGAAGCCATCCACTTATATTAAAGTTTGCATAAAATTATAATATATATATATATATATATATACATATATACATATATATATATATATTAGGGATGAGCGCCCTCGGATTTATGAAATCCGAGCCCACCCGAACGTTGCGGATCCGAGTCGGATCCGAGACAGATCCGGGTATTGGCGCCAAATTCAAAAGTGAAACTGAGGCTCTGACTCATAATCCCGTTGTCGGATCTCGCGATACTTGGATCCTATAAATTCCCCGCTAGTCGCCGCCATCTTCACTCGGGCATTGATCAGGGTAGAGGGAGGGTGTGTTAGGTGGTCCTCTGTGCTGTTTAGTTCTGTGCTGTTTAGTTCTGTGCTGTTTAGTTCTGTGCTGTTTAGTTCTGTGCTGTTTAGTTCTGTGCTGTTTAGTTCTGTGCTGTTTAGTGCTGTGCTGTTTAGTGCTGTGCTGTGCAGTGCTGTGCAGTGCTGTGCTGTGCTGTGCTGTGTTCTGCAGTATCAGTCCAGTGGTGCTGTGTGCTGTGCTCTGTCCTTCTGAGGTCAGTGGTGCTGCTGGGTCCTGTGCTGTGTCCTGTTCAGTCCAGTGGTGCTGTGTCCTGTGCTCTGTGCTTCTAAGGGCATAGTTATTTCCCCATTATTCCCAAGTTTTTAAAAAATAAAAAAAAAGTAAAAACAAATAAAAAATTAGAAATTAAAAAAAATATATATAATTATAACCAAATGTGCAAAACCAATCCAGCAGTATAAGTCCATTGGTACTGCAATATTACCAAGTTCACACATTCTGCAGTATCAGTCCAGTGGTGCTGTGTCCTGTGCTCTGTCCTGCTGAGTTCCGTAGTGCTGCTGGGTCCTGTGCCGTGTCCTGTTCAGTCCAGTGGTGCTGTGTCCTGTGCTCTGTGCTTCTAAGGGCATAGTTATTTCCCCATTATTCCCAAGTTTTTAAAAAATAAAAAAAAAGTAAAAAAAAATAAAAAATTTAAAAAAAAAAAAAAATATATAATAATTATAACCAAATTTGCAAAACCAATCCAGCAGTATAAGTCCATTGGTACTGCAATATTACCAAGTTCACACATTCTGCAGTATCAGTCCAGTGGTGCTGTGTCCTGTGCTCTGTCCTGCTGAGTTCCGTAGTGCTGCTGGGTCCTGTGCCGTGTCCTGTTCAGTCCAGTGGTGCTGTGTCCTGTGCTCTGTGCTTCTAAGGGCATAGTTTTTTCCCCACTATTCCCAAGTTTTTTAAAAATTAAAAAAAAGTAAAAAAAAATAAAAAAATTTAAAAAAAAAAAAAATATATAATAATTATAACCAAATTTGCAAAACCAATCCAGCAGTATAAGTCCATTGGTACTGCAATATTACCAAGTTCACACATTCTGTAGTATCTTGTGCTACATATAATGGAGACTAAAAATTTGGAGGATAAAGTAGGGAAAGATCAAGACCCACTTCCTCCTAATGCTGAAGCTGCTGCCACTAGTCATGACATAGACGATGAAATGCCATCAACGTCGTCTGGCAAGCACGATGCCCAATCTCCTAGTACAGGGCATGTAAAATCCAAAAAGCCCAAGTTCTCAAAAAACAGCAAAAAAAGAAACTTAAAATCATCTGAGGAGAAACGTAAAGTTGGCAATATGCCAATTACGACAAGTAGTGGCAAGGAACGGCTTAGGCCCTGGCCCGTGTTCATGACTAGTGGTCCAGCTTCACCCAAGGATCTAAGCCCTCCTCCTCCCCCCTACAAAAAAATTAAGAGAGTTATGCTGTCAGCAACAACAACAAAACAGCAAAGAACTCTGCCTTCTAAACAGATGACATCACAAATCCCCAACACGAGTCCAAGGGTGTTGTTGGTTGTGAACCCTGACCTTCCCATCACTGTACGGGAAGAGGTGACTCCATCCAGCATTTGCAGCACGCCCTCTGCATATGCTGGAAGGATCACCCACAGTCCAGTTACAGATTTGGCTAATGAAGGTGTGAATGTTGTACACTGGGAGGAGGATATTGATGTAGCTGGCGCTGAGGAGGATGTTGATGATTATGATGCAGACAGATACCAAATTGCATTTCTCAATTTCTATTTATATTCTAGATTATATAACGGCTGAAAAGTTTTCTGTTTTACTCCTAGTGGAGAGGGGATCTGATGCAGACAGATACCAAACTGCCTTTGTCCATTTCTTTGTATATTTGAATTGCTAGTTCTACAGTCTATGCAGGCTGCTTTATTTATATTCAACTACAAGTGTAGGGCGTGGGGGGCATAGATAGCCACCAAAGTAACGTGGTCCATTTAATTTCACTTTCTAGCTCCACAGTCTGTGCAGCCTGCTTTTTTTTATCTTCAAAGTATTTATATTTACAAGCCTTGCAATCTAAATTAACTAGAGGTAGTGACGTGGTAGAACTCCAAAAGGCAGTTTGGAAGCCCCTGTACAAACTGGCTCTATTTTACCTGAGTTGTCCCCCCTCCAGTGTGTACTCGGAAAGAGTTTTTAGTGCAGCGGGGAACCTGGTCAGTGAGCGGCGAAGGAGGTTGCTTCCTCACAACGTTGAAAAAATGATGTTTATAAAAATGAATAATCAATTCCTCAATGAAGTACAGCACTGCCCTCCAGATACTACAGAGGGACCTGTGGTTGTGGAGTCCAGCGGGGACGAATTGATAATGTGTGATGAGGAGGAAGTACACACTGTAGGGGGAGAGGAATCAGAGGTTGAGGATGAGGACGACATCTTGCCTCAGTAGAGCCTGTTTAGTCTGTACAGGGAGAGATGAATAGCTTTTTTGGTGTGGGGGCCCAAACAAACCAATCATTTCAGCCAAAGTTGTTTGGTAGGCCCTGTCGCTGAAATGATTGGTTTGTTAAAGTGTGCATGTCCTATTTCAACAACATAAGGGTGGGTGTGAGGGCCCAAGGACAATTCCATCTTGGAACTTTTTTTTTGGCATTATATGACCAATCAACAGTCGTTTGCCATGTTCAAAAAGTAAAACCAAATCTTAAAAAATTCAAGAAATTAAACCAAAAGTAAAATGCCGTGTCATAATTTAAAACAAGAGGTATTGACGTGCTCTAAAACTACTGTATTGTTGTTTATATTTTATAAACACTACACTTGAAAGCTTGAGTCTTTCAATAAAAAAGTAACTGTCCATTGCACGAATATTTGCAACAGGGACAATTTTAGGGTTAAGAAAGCCAACTGATAACACTTCGACGCTGTCTGTCTTTATAAACACTACACTTGGAAGTTGGAGGAGGTATTGTGGCCCCGGCACCAAATTTACTACCGGGGCCACTCCACTGTGCAGTCCATATTTAGGTGTATCAGATATTAAACAACGGTGACAGTTGATGCCCAATTTTTTAATTATATTGTGGCCTCGGTACCAAATTGTGTACCGGGGCCACCACACTACGCAGTCCAGATACTTGTTTGGTGGAATTCTGACACGTGGAGGGTTTTATTATTATTATATTGTGTGGACCACTCTATCTATACCACACTACAACTCTATATACCACTCTATTTCATACTTTAATTCTATTTCATACTTTAATTCTATTTCATACTTTAATTCTATTTCATACTTTAATTCTATTACTAATTACCATAAAGAGGAACAAAATAAACCAATTTTACCAAAAGTATAATATGACTTAGACTTACAAACACTACACTTGAAAGATCGTGCCTTTAAATGAAAAAGTCAGTCTTCATTGCACGACTATGTGCAACAGGGACAGTTTTTTGGGTTTACAAAGTCAAACAATAACACTTTGACCCTGTCTGTCTGGGATCTCAATGACGAATTGTCTGTACCATGTTTGGAGGAGGTATTGTGGCCCCGGTATCAAATTGGGTACCGGGGCCACCCCACTATGCAGTCCAGATACTTGTTTGGTGGAATTCTGACACGTGGAGGGTTTTTTAATTATATTGTGGCCTCGGTACCAAATTGTGTACCGGGGCCACCACACTACGCAGTCAAGATAGATAGATGCGTATTGCGTATCATAGATAAAGTACATTCAGTGGTGTGGGGCAAATTGAAAAATATTCAAAATGCACTGACATTATCAAAAACAAGAGGTTGTCACACGTTAAAACTCCAACATGTATATGATGGAGAGGATGGAGGAGCAGCCGTATGTGTAGTGTAATGCAGATCTGTTGAAGGTTTTTTATATATTTTATTGTGGTGCCCAGTGCCCACTCCTCTACGCAGTCCAGGTACATTTATTGGTGCGAATCATAAAAGTTCAGGGTTTTTAATATATATTGTGGTGACCCACTCCTCTACGCAGTCCAGGTACAATTATTGGTGCGAATCATAAAAGTTCAGGGTTTTTAATATATTGTGGTGACCCACTCCTCTACGCAGTCCAGGTACAATTATTGGTGCGAATCATAAAAGTTCAGGGTTTTTAATATATTGTGGTGACCCACTCCTCTACGCAGTCCAGGTACATTTATTGGTGCGATTCATAAAAGTTCAGGGTTTTTAATATATTGTGGTGACCCACTCCTCTACGCAGTCCAGGTACATTTATTGGTGCGAATCATAAAAGTTCAGGGTTTTTAATATATATTGTGGTGACCCACTCCTCTACGCAGTCCAGGTACATTTATTGGTGCGATTCATAAAAGTTCAGGGTTTTTAATATATTGTGGTGACCCACTCCTCTACGCAGTCCAGGTACATTTATTGGTGCGAATCATAAAAGTTCAGGGTTTTTAATATATATTGTGGTGACCCACTCCTCTACGCAGTCCAGGTACATTTATTGGTGCGAATCATAAAAGTTCAGGGTTTTTAAGATATTGTGGTGACACACTCCTCTACGCAGTCCAGGTACATTTATTGGTGCGAATCATAAAAGTTCAGGGTTTTTAATATATTGTGGTGACCCACTCCTCTACGCAGTCCAGGTACAATTATTGGTGCGAATCATAAAAGTTCAGGGTTTTTAATATATATTGTGGTGACCCACTCCTCTACGCAGTCCAGGTACATTTATTGGTGCGAATCATAAAAGTTCAGGGTTTTTAAGATATTGTGGTGACCCACTCCTCTACGCAGTCCAGGTACATTTATTGGTGCGAATCATAAAAGTTCAGGGTTTTTAATATATTGTGGTGACCCACTCCTCTACGCAGTCCAGGTACATTTATTGGTGCGAATCATAAAAGTTCAGGGTTTTTAATATATATTGTGGTGACCCACTCCTCTACGCAGTCCAGGTACATTTATTGGTGCGAATCATAAAAGTTCAGGGTTTTTAAGATATTGTGGTGACCCACTCCTCTACGCAGTCCAGGTACATTTATTGGTGCGAATCATAAAAGTTTAGGGTTTTTAATATATTGTGGTGACCCACTCCTCTACGCAGTCCAGGTACAATTATTGGTGCGAATCATAAAAGTTCAGGGTTTTTAATATATATTGTGGTGACCCACTCCTCTACGCAGTCCAGGTACATTTATTGGTGCGAATCATAAAAGTTCAGGGTTTTTAAGATATTGTGGTGACCCACTCCTCTACGCAGTCCAGGTACAATTATTGGTGCGAATCATAAAAGTTCAGGGTTTTTAATATATTGTGGTGACCCACTCCTCTACGCAGTCCAGGTACATTTATTGGTGCGAATCATAAAAGTTCAGGGTTTTTAATATATATTGTGGTGACCCACTCCTCTACGCAGTCCAGGTACATTTATTGGTGCGAATCATAAAAGTTCAGGGTTTTTAATATATATTGTGGTGACCCACTCCTCTACGCAGTCCAGAAAGATACCTTGTTGCAACGTTTTGGACTAATAACTATATTGTGAGGTGTTCAGAATACACTGTAAATTAGTGGAAATGCTTGTTATTGAATGTTATTGAGGTTAATAATAGCCTAGGAGTGAAAATAAGCCCAAAAACTTGATTTTTAAACTTTTTATGTTTTTTTCAAAAAAAATCCGAATCCAAAACCTTAAATCCGAACCGAGACCTTTCGTCAAGTGTTTTGCGAGACAAATCCGAACCTCAAAAATAACGAAAATCCGGATCCAAAACACAAAACACGAGACCTCAAAAGTCGCCGGTGCACATCCCTAATATATATACACATATACATACACATATATATATATATATATATATATATATATATATATATATATATATATATATATATATATACACATATATATATATATTTATATATATGGAATAGAACACGATATCAGATTGGCGCTTTACCCAATGTATGGAAAATAAATACAATGATAATCTAAAAGTGATAATAAACAGTGGTATAAATAAACATAAATCATAAACAAAACCCATCCACAAGTATGTGTGGCAGCCAAGTTTCCAATATCGGATGGTTAGACCGAAAAAGGTATCAAAATGATAAGTTATGGAAGGACGGCGCCTTCAGGTGTAAAGACAGACAATTGTGTATATATAGTCAGTAAGCTCAGAGAGACCAGAGAACATAAAGTCCTGAGAAAAGTAGTAATGCAGGTGGATATAGCCTATAGAGGGACATCTTTAACCACCTCCAGGGATATGACTACCAGTGATCTCGCCTGTATATTCTACAGATAAGCTTATATTTATTATCTTTATTGTGAGTTTGCATTCTATATTGTTAATCTGCTGAATAAATTGTTTGCAAAAATACTACACCATATGGCTCTCTTATATCTTTCCCACTATTGAGCGGTGATGCAACAGTTATTAATAGAACATACTATATTTGCATCTTGTCTCTGCGAGCAAAGGAAGTCACCACCTGGGATGACTGAGGAGCCTATATACAGATAAGCTGTTATTTTACTTATTTCTGGTATGCACACTACTATACTATTAATCTACACAGTGTCTCATCTGATTTGCTGATATATGCTGCTATATGCTGATATCCACCTGCATTACTACTTTTCTGGGGACTTTATGTTCTCTGGTCTCTCTGAGCTTACTGACTATATATACACAATTATCTGTCTTTACACCTGAAGGCGCCGTCCTTCCATAACTTATCATTTTGATATATATATATATATATATACACACACACATACATAGATATATTTATTGATATAAACATATTTATGTAATCTAATTTAAGCCTTAATATAAGTGACAGGCTTTGATAATTACTTTAATGATGATTAATAAAATAGAGGGTCTTGCATGATATATATTGTCGTAGTCGTATAATTGGATGAACGAAAGTATATTGCTTAATATTGTTTTGCCGTGCGATTGCGATCAGTATGCCTCGTAACACGTGGCATACCGCGATCGCACGGTAAAATACGCACGCACACACTCGCACTAAATACTATCTGCTCACATATCACTGTGGATTGGAATCATTAAAAATATGAAATATATAAATAACTAAATGTTGTAGTGCGAGTGTGTGCGTGCGTATTTTACCGTAATATAATTGGATGGATGAACGAAAGTATATTGGTTAATATTGTTTTGCCGTGCGATTGCGATCAGTATGCCTCGTAACACGTGGCATACCGCGATCGCACGATAAAATACAAACACTCGCACATTTATTAGTTTATATATTATGATTATATGTACACTTTAGTGTTATTTAAGGTCTAGGGGCCCGATTCATCAAAATTCGCAAACGCATACGCATCTGCTAAATGGCTCTGCGCATGCGCGAAACGACGCTTAAGCAGCGCAAAACACTACATACGCTACTCAAGCACGGCAGATACAGCTCTCAAAAGGCGACTCAATCTCAAACTGCAACGCAAATAGATTTGAGATGACTGCTGACCACTTGAGAACATATGGGTGGGAATGGGCGGAGAGTAGGCGCGGACTGGGTGGAGATGAGATAGTACTTGAGTAAAGTAGGCGTTATGCTTTTTCACTTGAGAATAGTAGACGTTCCCTCTGCCCAGATGAGTGAAACTGACGTCACTCCTGTCTCAAATCTTTCACAAAAGTTAAGGAAGGCCAGGGTCATGTTTAACTCCAATACAGCTAGCTAAAACCACTATTAAACGCCTTTAGGAGCATCTTTTGCGTTTAAAATGCAAAACGAAATATGCACAACATACATACATATCAATACAGACTGCCTGTGGCTTTTTTTTTTTTTTTTGGTAAAAAAAATTTTTTATTGAGCTTTTAGATATCTTACAAATGTTCCATTAGTATGTTTGTGTAAATTAAGCTTTTTTTCCTTTACATACCCCTTTCTAATCAATGCAATTCGCAAGTGCAACATGTTTGATGTTATTTTGGCCCTTTGGCCTCAATCCGGAACTGCCGGAATGCCGGAATTAGTTAGCTGGAAATAGCGCCCTCTGCTGCTTACTGCCTCTTCAGTAAAGAGGACTGCCTTTTATAGGCCTGTACACTGCTAGCCACATATCTTCTCAGCATTATGGTCACAGTGCATTCCGGCTGCCGGAATGGTTGCCTCAGTGCATTCCACATTCATTCCGGCTGCCGGAATGGTTGCCTCAGTGCATTCCACATTCATTCCACTGCCGGAATGGTTGCCTCAGTGCATTCCACATTCATTCCACTGCCGGAATGGTTGCCTCAGTGCATTCCACATTCATTCCACTGCCGGAATGGTTGCCTCAGTGCATTCCACATTCATTCCACTGCCGGAATGGTTGCCTCAGTGCAATCCACATTCATTCCGGCTGCCGGAATGGTTGCCTCAGTGCAATCCACATTCATTCCACTGCCGGAATTGTTGTGCACACTGCATGGGTAATTATTTCATTTTATGTAAAATGTCTCCCAAACAATAGACTTTGTCATAAATATTTATGATAAATCTCCAACCATTCTGAACAATTACCAATATCATTAGTCTCAATATGTTACATGCCTGATTTGACAGTTGGTGATGGTGCGTTTGCAATAACAAATAATCGTAATAGACATATAATAACTCAAAAATATATTTTAGGGTTTTACACACATGCTTTATGCAAATTTAAAACAAGTGTACTATTACCACAGGGACACTTTTAACAGCAACACAAATTGTCTAAGGATATTAATGATCCCTAAGAGCCGAGGGCTGGTGAGGACTCGAACCCACGTAGCAAGCTGGCAAGGTGGATTGCCTAACTGCTACACCACTGTACAAGTGGTGATGTCAAGGGAATAGAATACAAATTAAAGATGACCAGCAACTTCTAGGATAAGTTGTTTCCCTTAAAACATGGGGAAAAATGCCAATACTTGGAAATATTATACCCAGAAAGATTTGGTGCATGCAGAGTCACAATTTATGCATATCGAAATATATCCATGTTGATAAATACAAATCAAAAATAGAACATTTATTGCTCCCATTTCTACAATTTGATGGAGCACTTAGCTTTTTCCACTGTTGCCAGTACAGAATTCCTATGTCTTTGAAATCCAAAGTCTTTGCCAACAACTGCTTTGCTGTGTTGTAGCTGATAACACTGTTAAACATTACATATAGCCACCTTACACACCAAAACATATACTAAGTCACAGAGTGGAATAAATACTCTCAAACTTGTAAATATACCAAAGTTAGCCACATACACGCATCATTCAGGGTTTAAACTCATTACCTTGTTGTTGCAAGCTCATTTCTTTATTCACTGAGGTATACTTCACATTGAAACACCAACACCAAACTGCACATTAACTAGTTAGCACAGCTGAATGACTGTCTTAGAACTGATAAATTGGCCATGTTGCAATTAATATGAACAGCATGATGGATAACGTGGTATTAAAATATTAACCCTAGATAAACACACACATTAATAAAAACACTGTTTTACTAAAGCAGCAGGAGCTGCAAAAACGTCACCAAACAAATGCGAATTAAGCGCGTTTGCGAATCTTACGCTAAACACGAGCAGTTGCATATAGTTTTTTACTTTTAGGAGTATGCTTAATAATGTGTTTTAGTAACTCACTTGGTGCTTAGGGTTGACCTGGGGCCTCAAACTTCTGCACTTAGTATTGGTGGGTGAAATACATAACCACCACACTATCGTGGCACATCTAAATGTAGCACATGCAAATGAATCATACGTCATAGAATTGTACTTAAAACTATTTTACCCATACTATTGCCACAACACTAACAGCTTAGCTCATTAATGACATCTGTAATAATCGTTATAATCTCTACTTACCTACAGAAAATAAACGTTGCTCACATGTCAGGTCACTTTTACACAAAACCACACTTGGCTAATTAGAACGCACCTGCGTGCTCCTAATGACGTGTCCGGCATACTCTCTGGCCTACTCACCTGCATTTAATTCACTAATTACAGTGTTACTTAAAAAGACCTTGCTTGGCCTTCTGTGTTGTTGGGAGATTCACAATTCTGGGTAAGTAGCCCTTAATGGTGAAATGTTTCATAATCTCTGCAGTTTATTGCTGTACCTTGCTCAACACTCATGTTTATTTGTAGGAAAAGATATTGGTGAGATACAGATAGAAAATTATGCTGAAAGGTCTTAATGGTGAAGCTTTTTATGTTGAAGGTTAGTGGAAAAGTCTTTAATTAGCTGCAGAGTTTGAATATTGAGGCAACTGTGTAGACTTGGGATGTGTCTCTGCATAGATACCTCTCGACTGTAGTGACACACATAAAGATTATCCATCTATATTGATTTATTTTGTACCTGTTTACCCTCCCCTCCACAGATCTTGGTCCTGGATTGTGTTTTTTGGGTGTCTAGTGATTGCTTATTGACATTCCACATTTGTGTGTGTGTGTGGTAAGTAGAAACCAGATATTGTTTTATTACATACCCCTTGTTAAAATACTTTGCATTAAGAATGTCCATACTGTTTTTTGTTTTTTTTTCTTTTCTTTTTCTAATACCTTTTATTTGAAGTGTGGTTTTTCAGACCCTACCTTAAAGACACATTAACACTCTGTGCTTGAGTCATTAAGGAGAGCAAAGGATAAAAAAATAAGTAAATGTTATAGTGGACAAAGCATGTTACAATGTAAGGGGTCAATGTTTTATTTAATTTTTTTTTTTTTTTGGAACAAAACATAAATATCTTCACATTTAAAAGATCAGTGGTCAAATCATGTGCAAGCTTAGTCAAGGGTTGATTATCTAAGGTATGGTAATTCAAAATGGGAATATGAATAGACATGGTCTGGTGTGTTACTGAAATGGTTTATATGTGTAATAATAGGGGAAAAACCATGGCTACCTGTATTTTACCTTTTACAATGTGTGTAGAAAGTATAGCTTCATGCCTCCAAGTTTAGCCTTAATGTCTAGCTAAATGCACGTTAATGGGGTAGTTTAAATCAACAGCCTAATGTGGCAACATAATTGATGTTTGGTTTTTCTACAGTTTATTGATCAGCACATATAGTGTTGAGAAGTGCACATTATTGACACTTTATTTGTTTTTCTTATATCTACAGCCTTTAGATTACACTTGGCCTGCAGTGCTGGCTTTTCTGCCATTGCACTTCCTTTTGGAGTTGGTGGATGTTGCCATGGTGAAGGGTGTTGTCAAAAGTAAGTAGTATAGTGTTATCTGCACTAAAATGTGATTGGCCAGTGAGTGTGCTCCATACAATAATGTCGTCGTTACTAAGCCTGCAATGTGTGGTTGCACAAACAAAACATATGGGCAGATGCTAGCTATGTAACATATGGGTTTGGTGTTTCAAATTAAGTCAAATAGTGCATGCAGAATCCTAGGTATAGTCCAAACACACAAGCCATTATTATACACTATAATATTAACGGGTTTTTTACACATGCCAATACATTGCTCAATCTCTTGATATCAAAATGTAAGTTGTCTGAGCTAATATTGCCATATTAATTTGTTGCCTTTCGTTCAACAGGGTGTGTTGGCGTGGATTTTGGATTTGTGCAATTCGTGTCTCACTACATGTTGTTGAATTTCTCCAGAGCTCCAAGCCTGTTTATGTCTCTTCAGTCTGGCCAGATTGTCATCTAAAAATCCAAGGATTTTTACACACACAGACCATTACCTTGTTTGCTTTGTTTTTGTCAGCACGTTTGAATTCATATATGTAATAAATCTAGCCTATGCTGCAAATGTGTCAGCAATCAGTTGTCATGCCATTTTGTACCATTACTACAGTGCACTGATTAATATTTTAATACCCATAAATCCATGTGTAGTGCTATCAAAACTATTGTGGAACAGGTTTTATTTTAAATGAATATATGAAATCTAGGTGTGGTTATTTTCTCCTTTGCCACAGATACACCATAGCCTACAAACACGCTAAATGGGGTAAATGTATAGTTTTAGAAAATGTCCATAGTGTGGAGGTTTGTATGTGAGTTTGGTGCTTAGTAGTAAATTGTTTGGACACTTTCAGCTTTTAGAGCGAACATGTGATGTGCGTAGGAATATAGGCATCACATTACAGGTAAATGTATATAAAGAAAGCAAAAATGTTAGCAGTGTCAGGTCACACACTACCAACTTTTGGCCCTTGGCCAAATGGGATAACAATATTTTTCGCTTGTGCTAGTGGCACTTTGTTTCAAAGTGGTCCAACACCTACATGCCAGACACAAACCCCACACTAACAATGATGTTGAATGCATTAGGGCACTAAGCTAGTGGAGTCTTGCTACAAGGCCATAATACCATCACCTAGGGCCTGAATCATTAGTAATCTTATCTTGTGCAAAAGGTAAGATGCTTCTTGTTACGAAGAAACGGGGAGATAAGAGTGAAGCAAAGATGGATTTTCATCCTAGCGTAAGAAATTCGTCACGTATGCAGTGGCTTTTGCTTCTTATCTCCCTTTTCTGAGCATGAACAGAGTGGATTAGCTTAAGATAAGCAAAAAATGACAGATAAGATCCTTAATGAATCAGGCCCCTAGTTTGCTAATTGGTCAAGGCACCTATATGTAATTTTACAGCCAACATAGATACTCCACATGAGAACTAGTTACATTAGTCTGATTACCCATTGTTAGGCAGCAGTCACTTGATATGTTTGCTGCACCTGATAATGTAGGTCTCCAATGTTATTGTGGTGTAGAAATGTGAAATTGTTTCTCAATGCCATTTTCATGTAGCTTGCCCTCTGAAAGTGGAAAGTAGTGACAAATTAACATGCCACCTTTGTTTCTCTTCAAAGTGTGTGTGTCGTAATACCACCTATGTCTGTTTAAACATGCTAGTCAATGTTAACAATCATTTGCAGCATTTGTCCATGCCTTGGGCAAGGGAAGTACAAAGCCTTAATGTACAGATATCCTCCCTTTAGGATTATGGCTCCATGTTCAAATTCCTTTACCACCATCTAATGCAGGGGTGGGCAAACCTGTCCTCAAGGGCCATATCCAGTTCATGTTTTTAGGGTTTCTTTAATCATGTACAGCTGAGTTAATCTATTTGGCTGGGTCAGTAATTATCCCACCTGTTTCTACAGACAGAAATCCTAAAAACATGAACTGGATATGGCCCTTGAGGACAGGTTTGCCCACCCCTGATCTAATCCAAGCAGCCTCGGACTGGCCTGCAGGTCAGCAGGACTATCCACCGGTAGGCCCTGACACCTGATAGCCCCACCCACTTCCTTGGGGGGGCGGAGCAAAGTAAAGATGGTCCTGATCGATTTTCATAAAAACAGAGAGCTCAGACTATCTACTATAATAGCTGTCCACCGCTGCTGTCTGCTCCCCCAGCCTCCCAGCTGCTGCTGTGAGCCTCTCAGTGACGGGCAGCAGCTGTGAGATGAGATTGAGGTGAACTGCATGGGAATGACTCGTGATCATGTGATCGTGACTCTGCTTCCTAGTTCATCAACTTCCTGCTGCTGCTGTTGTAAGAAGGAGGCTCTACTGTTAAGAGAGGCTGTGTAAGTATTTCTATTTCTCTCATCTTCCAATTATTTGTCCTGTTTACATGCATACCTCATATTCATGCTGCTATTACTATTTATTTACATCTTGTGATACCATTTAGCACAGACACTTGTTACCCGCTTGTTATCCTTTTTCCATCTCCCTTTTTGTGCCTGATGCCTATTTCTCTTTTTCATAATTATTTGTCCTACTTTATGGAAGTGGAAGTAGAGGATATATCATGAAAATACTGGCACCTGAATATTATTCAGTGTGTGTGCACTGCAGTGCTCACCTACATATTGATGACATACTTGTTTTAGAGAATGGCAGTTATTCCAGTAGGGGAAAATGGATAAAACACTATCAGATATATATGAGTATATGTTAACAAGTGATTCTTTAAGAACTAATCTAATACTAACATGTCACCAAGGACAGGTTGTATTGCTGACAGAATAATTGAGGTGTGGAGAGCAGTCACTCCATATTGTTGTTTCTCACAAGTATCCAAGCAAACATCTGGTATTGTGTATTTGTATAGATGTAGAAATTTATATATATATATATATATATATATATATATATAGCTCAGTGGTTCCCAAGGCATGTGCCGTGGCTCCCTGGGGTGCCTCGGCAATCTCACAGGGGTGCCTCGTGGCCAGTATTAAGCAAGGCGGGGGACTACTTGGTAATTATTTTGGCTTAATGGTGCCTTGAAAAAATTATGGAGGACCTAAGGGTGCCTTGAACTGAAAAAGAGGATAGGGTAGGGGGGTTAGTTTTGGACAATATAAAAGCACTACTTGTAAACATAAAATTATACTGTTAATGGGGAGGCTGTTAAACTAAATTAAAAAATGTCCATACCTGTATGTTACAACCATTGATGGTTAATTTATATGCTTTCATTTAAAAGCTGCTGTTTAATTTTCTATTTCTAATGTATAGTTTTGTATTTAATCATACATTTGTTTATCAGTATAAATAAAGGTTATTTATTGTTTGATACACATTTCATCTCTATTTTCTTTACATGATACATGTGAAATTGACCTTATTTGCAAGGTCCACTTTTTCTGTATAGACTACACTTGGTGCTATACGTTGTCCTCTGTGGACAGACCACACCCCTTTAATGACTGGCCACACCCCCTCTTGCAGTTGGCCACACCCCAATGTAATGGGCCCCTATCACCGCATTCCCCCGGTGGGCCCTTTATGTCCCAGTCCGACACTGAATCCAAGAGTGTTGGGCCGAGCACACAGTATTTTGAGGGATTAATGTCTGGTAGATATTGTTGATGTTTACATTGTTAGGTGAGGCATCCAGTTTTTTTGGCTTATAGAGGGTGAACGTGTGCAATGGGTACCTGTGTCTGTATTGGCAAGAAATCACAACATACCAAGCTTCAAATGATAATATGTTGCCCGTTATATAAAATTGCTTGGCCTTGCATAAATGATTTCCAAAACTGGAAGGGAGCCAAATCCAAGTGACGTGCCCACTTTAACAATGAATGTATCAGTGTACATTACGTAAGAAACTCTAGGGTCTGTTTGTTATAATAATGTATTCAAGGTTCCAGATTGGTTTAAACTAGAGATGGTCACTGACCCCCGTGTTTTGGTTTTGGATTCGGTTTTGGATCTGGATTACCGTTGTGTTTTGGTTTTGGTTTTGCAAAACCGCCATTGCGTGTTTTGGTTTTGGTTTTGTTTGGTTTTGTTTTGCTATTTTTTGGGAAAATCCATGTTTTTGGGCCTAAATTAACCCAATTTAATGCTCCAACTGTTTTAGAGACAAGTAATCTAATTGTTGAGGTAATAAATCATCCAAAAAAACAGTTTAATTCTTCGTTGGTAGGCCTATTCTACACACAAAACAGATTGTCTTCCTCTCCATCTATGCATATTGGCAATGCAGCCATCGTCTTTGAATGTATATTACACCCTACACTTATAGTTAAATATGTAAAGAAATGGAAAAAGCCAGTTTGGTTTCTGTCTCTCAAGGCCCCCCTCCACTTGTATAAAATACTAAAAAATTCAGCCATTATAGACTGTACAATATTAATTGACATGGAGAAAGCCAGTTTGGTTTCTGTCTCTCTAGGCCCCCCTCCACTTGTATAAAATACCCAAATATTCAGCCAATTATAGACTGTACAATATTATGAAAAATGGACAAAGCCAGTTTAGGGTCACTCTGTCTATGACACCCTACCCTTCAGGATAAATTGCCCTAACAGCAGCCTTTCAAGATGGTATGTGATATGGAAATGCCACAAGTCCCTTTCCTCTTTGGGGGTAGATTGCACCCTACACTTACATAGAAAGTTTTAAAAAGATGTTATCGGCATCATCTTCAGCTTAATCTTCACCCTCATCAGTGTGTACGTCATCATCACAGACTATCAATTCATCGCCGCTTGAATCCGCCATTAGAGAACAGTCAGTGCTTGGATGTCTTGGATGGTGAAGGCCTTCCTCGTGGAAGATGTAGTTCATTTTTATAAACATCATTTTCTCCACATTTTTGGGAAGTAACCTTCTACGGCGATCACTGACTAAGTTCCCTGCTGTGCTGAACACATCGTTCAGAGTACACACTGGAGATTGGGCAGCTTAGGTATTGCAAAGCAAGTTTGTACATGGGTTTCCAAATGGCCTGCTTTTCTTCCCAGTAAGGAAAGGGACTGTCTGACATTTCCATATCAACTACCTCTTGAAAGTAATCCTCCACCATCCTTTGCATGTTTATACTCATATTGGACGGAGTTATGGGCAAAGTGACACATTTTTTTGAAAAAATCCTTCAAACCAGCCCAGATGTTAAATTGTTCTCGTCTGCCCCCTGTGTCTTCCCTGCTTCTTTTTTGGAAATTTAATTTTTTACGAGCAACAGCTTGAGAAAGTGAAGGAGGACACGTCGTCAAGCCGAGGCCCAGTTCAGCGGCCAACTTGCTGAGCAATAGCTCCTTGCAAAAGTTCACATCTCGCTCATTTACAAGTAAAGACTCAATGTAGGTTTTAAACCTTGGATCAAGCACAGTGGCCAAAACGTACTGATCCGAGTTCAAGATCTTAACTCGAGGATCATTGTGAAGCGAATTAAGTACTTGATCGACAAGGCCAACATACTTTGCTGAATTGCTTGCTTTCAGCTCCTCCTTCATTTTCTCAAGCTGCTTTTCCAATAGTCTAATTAAAGGAATGACTTGGCTCAAACTAGCAGAGTCTGCACTGACCTCACATGTCACAACTTCAAATGGTTTCAGCACCTTGCACAGCACTGAAAGGATTCCCCACTGTGCAAGAGTGAAATACATCCCCCCTCCTTTCCTAATGTCATGACTTGTGCAATATGCTTGGATGGCTTTGCGCTGTTCCTCCATCCTCTGAAGCATGTACAGGGTGGAATTCCACCGAGTTACCACCTCTTGCTTAAGTTGGTGGCAGGGCAAGTTAAACTGCTCTTGGAGCTGCTGTAATCTCCTACATGCTGTGGCTGAATGCCTAAAATGGCCTGAAATTTTACGGGCCACCGAAAGCATCTCCTGCACCTCACGGTTATTTCGTAGGAAGCTCTGCACCACCAAGTTGATGGTGTAGCAAAAAACGGGGAATATGTTGGAAATCACCCAGCTGTAATGCTCGCACTATATTGTTGGCGTTATCTGAAATGACATACCCTGGGGAGAGTCCGAGTGGTATAAGCCATGCATCAATCACATCTCTCAGTTTGCGTAACAAATTGTCAGCCGTATGCCTGTTAGTGAAGCCGGTGATACAAAGAGTGGCCTGCCTGTGACAAATGTTACGTAGTGGTGTACATGCTGCTGCTGTTCCTGCTGGTGAAGGTGAATGACCAACCCAGTGGGCTGTCACAGTCATATAGTCTTTGGTTTGGCCACTTCCACTTGTCCACATATCTGTGGTTAAGTGAACAGTGGACAGAATGGCATTTTTCAGCGCAATCTCTACATTTTTACACACTTTTTGGTATAGTTGTGGAATAGCTTTACGGGAGAAATGGTGTCGCGATGGAATTCTGTAACGCGGACACAAAACCTCAATTAACTGTGAAAAACCAGCTGCGTTTATTGTGGAGATTGGACGCAGATCTAACACTAACATTGCAGCCATGGCGTCTGTGATTCGCTTGGCGACTGGGTGACTGCTATCATATTTGCCTCCCCTCGCAAATGATTGTTTCACAGTTAATTGCTGAAATGTAGGACTGCTCATTTTATTAACCTGCCTCTGGGATGACGATTCACCCCCAGCAGCAGCAACAGCAGCAGCAGGACTAACGCTTTCTTCAGAGGAATCAATAATAGTGCCGGAGTCATCCAGCCTTAAGTGGGATGCCGGGCTAACTCCGAGCGCTACTGAGGATATTGATGAGGATGGTGTGGTGGGTGTATTTTGTAGCCGTCGGTATGTCGGTGAGCGGAGGGTCTTAGCTGATGAGGGAGTGCTTGTATTCTTTTGGGAAGAACTTTCAGCTTTTCCCAACACTTTGCCATGAACTCTCGTTAAATGGCGTAACATAGACGAGGTTCCAAGATGGTTAAGGTCCCTCCCTCGACTGACTGTGGCTTCACATACACTACAAATGGCTATACAATTGTTGTCTGGATTTGGGTAGAAATAATTCCACACATAAGAAGTGGATTTTTTTGTTTTATGCCCAGGCATGACAATGGCCTTTTTCTTGTCACGTGCCAGAACTGCTGCCACTGGTGCAGGACTTACACAAACAACCTCATCCTCATCAACATCCTCATTAGCGCCCTCGTCGCCTACACAAATCTCCCCCTCATCCTCTTCTAATTCCAAAGTGGCATCCTCAATTTGGGTATCACCGGCTACACTCGGGCTATTAAGGCACACATCAGCAGAATGCTCACGATTAGACATCCCACTGTTGGATGGACTCTCCACAGGGATTGTTGTCATTTGTGAATCAGAGCAAATATTCTCCTGTAATGCCTCACTGTTATCTTGCAGCTCGGCTTTGACGCGTAACAGTAGTTGTGCACCAATTGTAGGCTGGGTAACTTTTTGGGATCTGCCACTAATAGCCAAAGGGGAAGGCCTCATTCTCTCTTTGCCACTGCGTGTGTAGAATGGCATGCTTGCAATTTTTTTTTTATCGTCACTTAACTTTTGCTCAGTTACACTTCTTTTTCGCTTCAATACAGTAAATTTTTTTTTGGTTTTTGTTTTTTGCACTAATTTGAAAACACTCTGTTGTTTGACATCGCCTTGGCCAGATAACGTACTGGGAACACTAACATCAGGACTGTTGACAGAACCTGGTTGCTCATTCAGATCATATGTGGACTGCTTTGAATCCATTCTGAGCGCAAACCACTGGGGAGTGCTAAAAATTATTTAGTAGATTCTGCTGACAGTTATGACTTTTGACAGCCAGAAATATTAATGCACAATTAGAGAGGACACCCCAAAAGCACTGAGGAGTGCTAGAAATTATTTAGTAGATACTGCTGACAGAAATGACTTTTGACAGCCAGAAATATTAATGCACAATTAGGGAGGACACCCCAAAAGCACTGAGGAGTGCTAGAAATTATTTAGTAGATTCTGCTGACAGTTATGACTTTTGACAGCCAGAAATATTAATGCACAATTAGGGAGGACACCCCAAAAGCACTGAGGAGTGCTAAAAATTATTTAGTAGATTCTGCTGACAGTTATGACTTTTGACAGCCAGAAATATTAATGCACAATTAGGGAGGACACCCCAAAAGCACTGAGGAGTGCTAAAAATTATTTAGTAGATACTGCTGACAGATATGACTTTTGACAGCCAGAAATATTAATGCACAATTAGGGAGGACACCCCAAAAGCACTGAGGAGTGCTAGAAATTATTTAGTAGATTCTGCTGACAGTTATGACTTTTGACAGCCAGAAATATTAATGCACAATTAGGGAGGACACCCCAAAAGCACTGAGGAGTGCTAAAAATTATTTAGTAGATTCTGCTGACAGTTATGACTTTTGACAGCCAGAAATATTAATGCACAATTAGGGAGGACACCCCAAAAGCACTGAGGAGTGCTACAAATTATTTAGTAGATACTGCTGACAGATATGACTTTTGACAGCCAGAAATATTAATGCACAATTAGGGAGGACACCCCAAAAGCACTGAGGAGTGCTAGAAATTATTTAGTAGATTCTGCTGACAGTTATGACTTTTGACAGCCAGAAATATTAATGCACAATTAGGGAGGACACCCCAAAAGCACTGAGGAGTGCTAAAAATTATTTAGTAGATACTGCTGACAGAAATGACTTTTGACAGCCAGAAATATTAATGCACAATTAGGGAGGACACCCCAAAAGCACTGAGGAGTGCTACAAATTATTTAGTAGATACTGCTGACAGATATGACTTTTGACAGCCAGAAATATTAATGCACAATTAGGGAGGACACCCCAAAAGCACCGAGGAGTGCTAAAAATTATTTAGTAGATACTGCTGACAGATATGACTTTTGACAGCCAGAAATATTAATGCACAATTATGGGGGACACCCCAAAAGCGCTGGGGAGTGCCAAATATGAAGAAAAAATAATAAACCTCTATCCTCCTCTCTGCACTAGCGATTTTGGTTAGAGCAATTGCAAGAACAATATTGTATTCTCTGTCCCTGCTCTATTTAGCCTATGACTACACCCTGCTCTCTCCCTGTGTCAAATGGCGATGGATTGCTGTGGAGGCGTGTATTTATAAAGTTGAAGTATCGCGAGAACCGAGCCCCGAGATCCGACGACGTCACAATGACGTTCGGCCTCGATTTGGATTCGGAATGGGCGGGAGAGTACCGAGCTGCTCAGCTCGGTACTCGGATACCCAAAGTTCGGGTGGGTTCGGTTCTCGGAGAACCGGACCCGCCCATCTCTAGTTTAAACTATCATGGATTGGGGGGATCAGATCATAGAGTTTGGAAAAGTCTTTACAGAATAGAGGAGTTTGGGGGACAAACTACCTCTTGCAGTCTACTTACTTGTATTACAGAGTGTGCTTCTTTGCCTGACCAAACCATATCTATACTCCAAGCTTTTTCATTTGCGTCTTACATGATTAGTCAGACACACAGCACTACATACACCCTTATAGTGTGTCAAACTGTCACGTTAGTCTGTATTTCTTGATCCGAATCAGGGACCCTTGGGATTACCTGCAGCAGGTCTGAATCTGAACAGAGCAGCCTGGATGATCTTCCTGCTCATGTTCTTGCTGATTGTCCAATCTAGCAGGGGAATGAGCAGTCTGAGAATGTGGACACAAACACTGATTTTGTAATGCAGCCAGAAACACTGGGGCCAATAACTATCCACTGGAGAGAAGTGTGTTGTTCAGGCAATGAACAGATCACAGCAGCAGCTTTAAATAGTTTGTCCCAAGCAACTATTGGCTGAGCACTTAATGGGATCACAGGTGCTGAATCTGGTTGATCTGGAATGATCACCTGACTGCATCCAAGATGCCTGTGCACATGCAGCAGAACAAACAGTGTGTGTTTGATTACAAACGGAGCTGTGGAGGACGGGAATGTTGCTGACGACCAGAAGGCACCCAGGTAGCCGTGATATGACAGCAGCTGATGGGGTAAGTGCACCTAAGATCCAAATGTGAGACCCAACCTATATGTGCTTAGTGCAATAAGGTCATGAGGTTACATGTAAATAACTGTTATGCTAAATGACGTCCAGTGTACCACACACTGTGCATTAGCACTAATCTTAAATACAAATCCCTTATTAGATTTTTAGAATTAGCACAGATTCTTACCTGTACAAAATAGTAGTTAACAATATTTGTCCTGTGCCATCATGGGAAAAAAAAAAATTAAATTTATTTGGGTTACCTTAACACCTGTCTTTTGTGGTTCCTTTGTGTCAGGTTACAGTTTGCAAATGCAATACTTTCTTGACAGAATGATTTGCCCTACCTCTAAAGGGGCACTGTAGTTGCACGTTGTGTTTGCAATTATTTAGTGAGGCAAATAAAGAAACACTGTGGCAAAAGCATTAAGAAGCTTACCTTGATACACTTCTTGTTTAAGTCTTCTTCAGCAAACCATGGGCCAGATTCATTCTGGAAAGGTAAGGCAAAGTAACTAAGCAAGGGCAAAGCATGTCAGTTTGGAGGGGGATGTAAACCAAAAATGTCATTGGAGATGTAATTTTGGGGTAGGAGAGGTCCTACCTGACATGAACATTTCAGTGTACAAATAAGCTATCAAGTATTTGTGCGGTACATTAGGATACAGACATTTTTTTATTTTCGTGCGCTAAACCTATTGCTAATTTGCACCACTTGCATTTTAAAAGGCTTTTGAGCACCATTCAGAAATATGTATCCTTGACATCTAGGTTCATTACTCAATCAGGGCCATGGCATGGTTTTGGTCAGCACACTGATATTAGATACATATTTGTTTGAATACGTTAATGAATCAGCCAGTTTGTTTGGAGATTATACTATGGTTAGACTTGATAACAAGCATTGTTATTACAAAAAAACATTATGGAATCTGCCGTACAAAAGAAATACACATTTCAGTAGTAGGAATTTTTTTATTACAAAAAAAATAATTATACATATTTCCATCATATATTAAACTATATTTATTAGGTTAAAACAATACAAATTATTTTTTCCGTGTTTTTTTAAACGCGGTTGGACGGGAGGCTCCCCTACTCCGACTTCTTGTCACCCGTGATGTAGAGGAGTCAGAGGAACCAGGCAATGGGGCAAGGCAAGCGGGTTGTGTCCGACGAGGTGAAGGTGCAGGGTCAGGGGATGGGGATGGGGCCATGACAGGCGAGGGGGAAGTGGGCACAACAGGGGATTGGCCATAGCCACGAGCAAAGGCTAAACACATAAGACGACATAGTTCGGGGTCAGGGAGGGCGGAGGCGACAGACACATCAGGGAGGGCGGAGGCGACAGACACATCAGGGAGGGCGGAGGCGACAGACAACTGGGTATGGGGGCTGCCGAACAAATAATCTGAGCTGGGTGAAGGGATTGTGCCGGAGGTGCGTTGGGAGTGGACATGCAAGATATCACCCAGGAGTGTTGCAATATTTGTCACTGAAGTATTTAAATTATCAATTTTGGTGGCGAGTGTCGTCAGTAAAGAGGTGTGTGTGCTCATGAAATCGGAGAGTGTGTTAGTGAGACGGTCGATTTGCTGATCCGTGTGTTGGACAGTGCTTGATATTTGTGACAGGTGAACATTCTGTGCAAGAGTGACGTCTTTAAGATTTTCGGCTGCGCGTGCGAGTGTCCGCTGCCTTACATATTCAGCTGGAGGCAGCTGAGGCTCCTCCACATCACGGGCAACTTCATAATCCACTGGTGAAGCAGGCGCCTGCTGCTCACATGCTGTAGAGAGATAATAAGTAAAATAAAGTTATTAGAATCAATGAGTAAGGTGCGATATTATATTGCCAAAAACATCTTACAATGCGTGATGTAGCATTGGTAAAGTGTCAGCTTCCCTTGAATGTGCTAGCAGCCCTTTCCGCTCCCCAAATACAAACATTGCCACTTATGGTCTGACATTTTAGGATGAGCCCTACATATTAAGACCATTTGTCTTCAGTGTGTAAATTTCATTTCCTACTATGTGATAGGCAAACACATTGTGCAATTGAAGTTTACCTTCACACACACATCCTGAGAGTTGACACTTTTACTCAGACAGATACAAAGCTTTACAGACATTAAGTAAGCAAACTCATCATGTACCTAGTGGAGCGGCCTCTCCTGTTCGGGGTGGGCTAGAGCCAGTGTCTATGTCGCCCACCCCAACTATCTCCACCAGGGCTATTGCAGCCCTCGCCCGCTCCTTGAGGGGTGTTAAAATAGTACGTAGTCGAGGCCCCCCACCAGTGCCTTGAGCATGCCTGTGAATCTCAACAAGCTTCGCTTTCAGGCGTCCTTTATAGTCTGCCCATCTGTGGAATAGACAAACATTATTGCCTCACATAGTACCTTCAACTCAAAATGACACATTTTTCTATAAAATACATTGCACGTTTGCTAATCACAACAATTTAACCTTCACATACAGTAATACAGATTTTGCTCTTTTGAAGCGCGTATAATGTGGTAAACATATTATGTCAATGTGACCAAGGGCCATGGTGTTAGTTTCTGAAAACAAAGGGCCTGATCAACAAATGCATTGGAGTCACAAGGTGGTTTCACCTCACAGGTGACTAATGCTACTATGTCACAATATCCATATTTATCTCTAGCGATATCTATATATATTATTTGACAAATAGACACAGTCAGTAAAGTTAAATAGGGCTATTATTTTTAAAATTAATTCGTACCTTTTCTGTACTTCAACCTTTGTACGCTCATACGGAGATATTTCATTTATGAGCCTTGTGATTTCCTGCCAATGGGTTTGGCGCTCGTGTCCCGTTATTTGCCGGTTCCCACTGTGAAACCTCGCCAGAACCCCTTCTACCAGCACCTCCAGCTCCTCCTCTATGAAATTGTTTTTACGCCTAGTTGGCAGCCCTGGTGCCTCCACATTACTTGGGCCAGCATCAGACATATTCCTATTTCAAAGATAAGTTGTGTCTTTATAGGCAATGCACACAGTCAGGTGGTGATACAGAATCTAAGCACATTCCCCCCCTACATAAGGTACAATTTCACAAACTTCTAACTAGGTCTAAAACACATGCCCCTTATTATAATAAACATTGTGGTTTGTCTATTTAACGGCCATTTAGTTTGACCACTGCATTTTGACTGACATATTAGTCAAATACTATAGCAACATTCTCCTACTACTACTACTACTCTTCACTTTTCAAACCATAACATTGGTTTACAGGTTAGCAACACACCAAAATGAAGGATATCACTCAATTGCAAACCCTATATTGTGTAATTTTTATTAATATTTGGTTACAAATCAGCCAGCAACACACTTAAGTGTGTACTCCAAATGCAATTGTGGAGGTATGTGGGCAAAATAAGTGTATACATTTGGACCCATGTGTCCATCAATGCAATGAGCTAGTTATTATGCCGTTGAACAAGGATAAGTTTCAAAAGAACTTAGCATACTGTAGGCTACTATTGAAAACTTTACATGTTAAATGTGAGGCCAGGGGCCCTTTGCTTACCAGTTTTTTTTACATTCCGGCCACACATATTGCAGAGTAAACAGTTTACTACATTAGGAGATAAAAATATTTTTGAACTATCCAGAAATTTCAGATAAATTCTTATACTTACTTTTCTCCAAAGTTTGGCACAAAAGACAAAAAATATTTTGATAGTCAACTGGGTAATGCGTGGTATGGCCTGCGCACAAAAAAACCAAATTAATTTTTATAAGCAAGAAAAGGTATTGTGGTAAACAAAGCTAACCTCCTAATTTGATTATGGATAAGGTTCAAAAGAACTTAGCATACTGTAGGCAGAAAACTTTAGGAGAACACAAAAAATAATAAAATCTTTCAATCTCTGATTTAGTTTGGTACTTACTGTTTGTTGTTGGCTTCTTAGACCAATCATCCAAATGTAATGAAATCTTGACTGTGCTCTATCCAGGCTAAAAAGCGAATGAACAGGCACTAGACCAAAGCACAGGTGGGTTTAAATGGAGTATTGAATTAATAAACCAGGTGTACACTCTTCTTCCTAATTGCGGAGCACACTGTACTCGTCTCAGTGCAGGCGCCCGCCATGTTCTTGGTGGGAGAGACAATCAGAGTCACAACACAGGTGTGTGAAAGCTCCGCGTGTGACGTGAGCACGCCCATACGTGCTCAGCGAACCAATCGGAACGCAGAGGCCCCCATTTTGTGTTATAGACATTATACCAAAATGAGGGCTGCAATTTTCAGCAGGCGTGAGCTGAGTCCTTGCAGAGGGTATGGACAATGTACCCTCTGGACGGTATGTGTCCAACGAGGTGAAGGTGCGGGCCTATCAAAGGGTCCGCAGACACCTCCGCCTCCGATACAACATTCGGCGGAGCACCGTTCAGCTCCAACGGCGGTGGAGCGATCTCCGGCGCCGCCAGCCCCAGCTTCTGGAGGAGCTCCGTAGGGAGATCAGAATAAGTGAGTTCTCTACTAATCGCAAAAAAAAAGTCAACATACATATATATATATATTTGCTCTATGGTCCTGATTCATGAAGGATCCTTAACTTGAGAAACTTCTTTTTTCAGTCTCCTGGACAAAACCATGTTACAATGCAAGGGGTGCAAATTAGTGTTCTGTTTTGCACATAAGTTAAATACTGACTGTTTTTTCATTTAGCACACAGATACTTGATAGATTATTTGTACACGGAAGTTTAAAGTTGATATTTGTGTGCTACATGAAAAAACAGTCAGTATTTAATTTATGGTCAAAACAGATTACTAATTTGCACCCCTTGCATTGTAACATGGTTTTGTCCAGGAGACTGAAATAAGAAGTTTCTCAAGTTAAGGATCCTTCATGAATCAGGCCCTATATGTTTGTAAATATGTTCACCCTAAACACCTGACATGGCCTACATAACAATGTGCAAGCACACTATAAAGGTCATGCCCCTTCCAGTGCACCCAATAAGCTTTGGCTCCTGTGTCCTAAATTTGTGTGCTATCCATTTACTGCCCTAAATGTTTTTGTGTGACAATTTTTACCAATAAGTGTGGTTTAGGAAATCAGGCATTCTAAGTCTTGACCCGAGTGCTGTAACTTGCTAGTCTAACCTTAAAAACATTTTGGAGTGGAAGATGTGTTGTCATTATTGGGTCAAGATTTAAAAGGCACGTTTCAAAGACAAAACACCTTAGTGTTTAGACTGATTTTTGCAAGCTCCCATAAGATGCAAACAGATTAGATAGTGTGCTAGATATAGCTAATCAATCATTACTTAACTGCCTATTTAGACTCTTTTAGACTGTAAGGTACTCCCAACAAAGGGTGATTTCCAAAGTATACTCAACATTCAAAGCTTTTTGACCTCCATCCACTAATTCGGTGGTCCTGTAAAGAGAGAACTAATTGACCAGGGCCAAGGGAGTTTGATGACTTAAAAGCACCTACATGAAAAAAACATACTACGGCCAAATGTGAACAAAACCTAATTAGGCGGCCAGTAGTATGTTTGGGGAGTGTGGTAGACAACACATGCAAATATGGAGCAAGCCTTCAAACTCCACACATATGAAACTATCATCAGGGAGTTGAACTCCTGACCCCAGTGCTGTGAGGCAGATGTGCTAACCACTAGACCACTGTGCTGGGCTGACAAGTCATGTGAAATGCTTTGTGTTCATCATGTTTACCTCCTTGCATTGTTAGTAGCAAATATTTATGCCTGCTGACAATGTAAAGTTTATTAAATATGTATGATCACCTGATTGTCTAAATACTATAAGTTTTTTCAAATGGTGATTGTGTTAACATGTCCTTTTGTTTATATTTCCTTTTTTCAAACAGACCGGGCACGCTGGGAACACCGCCAACGCCGCCGGGCATTGGTCGAGGCGCAGGCAGCTGAGGAGGAGGAGGAGGAGCAGCAGCCAGTGGCGGTGGCAGTGCCACTGTCATCGGAGGAGGAGGATGCGGTGCCAGTGGCAGTGGCAGTGTCGGAGGAGGAGGAGGCGGTGCCAGTGGCAGTGGCAGTGTCAGAGGAGGAGGAGGAGGCGGTGCCAGTGGCAGTGGCAGTGGAGGAGGAGGAGGAGGAGGCGGTGCCAGTGGCAATGGCAGTGGAGGAGCAGGAGGAGGAGGAGGCGGTGGCAGTGCCGGTGCCAGTGTCAGCAGCGGTGGAGGAGGACGAGGAGCAGGCTGACCGGGAGCCCCAGGATTTAGCGGACTCCACATCGGGCAGCCAAGAGGCAGTGGAGTTGGAAGATTGTAAGTATTTGCGATAAGTGATGGACATAGTTATATAAGATTGCCATGTGCATTATACTTGTACATAATCCCTGCTGTGACATATGTTGATTAAATGGTGCCTTAAATGCCACAGGTTGAACACTTATAATATCTGCCTATACATTTTAGGCGCATTAAACACTCAAACCACAGCCATAGCCATCTTAACACATGGGCATGCAGGGCATTGGGCAAAAAAATGTGCCCGCTAGCCTGGTCAACTCGTCAGTATATTAATGACTTGTTTATAAAATCTAATATACACCAAAATCGTTGGAATTCCTGTGAGTGATTGTATAGGTAGTGGCCCATATAGTGCATAGACCTGGGGCCAATAATGCTGGATAAGACAACCCTGTACATAGCCCTCTCCCCGTGGCTCACCAGAATTTAGTACATTGATTCGAATGCCTTCTCAATGTCTAATGTGCGTGCAAATGGTTTTGTGGCCAGAGGCCTAACTTTTTAAAGTAATGTAACAGTAAACATCTCTAGTAAATCCTGTCTGTTTGATGAAATATGTATCCATGTATGTAATGTTTAATTTCTGATTTCTTTCAGCACCCACTGAGGAAGCTGCCAATTGGGCTCCACCACCACCCACCGCAGCAGAACTTATGGCCCACATGGGTGAAATAGCGGATGACCTGGAAGGCCTCCACCTACATTTGGCAAATATAGTAGCCAACATTCGCTTCAAATTGGCGTACTGGGGGTCATTTCAATGATAAATTTTTTGTATTTGTTTTTCTGATGTAAATAGTTCATAAACATTGTTGCGTTGTACAAATATATACGTTTATCAAAAAACAAACCTTGGTGTGCGTGTCTTTATTCATCTCATTACACAACATGTGGGTATAAATAATATTCCGAAAAGAGTAATGAAGAAAGATGTTTTGCTTATAACATCATTTGTATAGCACAAAAGGATTTCTTTAGCTGCTTGCATGTTATCCAAAAGTAACATGTGCCCTCCACGAACAAGCCACCCCTATAAGAGGTATTGCATCTGTAGGCCCTGTGTGCAAGATAAAATCCAAAAATGTCAAACGCTCTAGCTAGTTACCAATTCCCCCAAATACATATGTCATTGTAGTGATAGTCCAAGGTTACATTCAAGTAACAGAGCAAAGCCAGTGACACATTGAAGAGAGCCTCGAAAGTGTACCCAGAAGTGGCGTCAGTGGTGTAAGGCAGAAGTGCAAGCGAGGCAAAGGACCATGGTACTGGAGTGTGGAGAGCGGCCTGTTTGGATACAGCTGAGTACATGACATAACGTGTACGCCATGGATCCAGATGAAAGTCTATTTGCTGACAATGTTGCTTTTACCTCCAAGGAAGCTGTCACCTACAACACCCCCCCCCCTCTTAGTCCATTTAGAATACTCAATGTCAGCATGCACCTAATACTGTGCATGTGAAGTATAGGCCGTGAGGCTTCTTGGATTTTCCCTCCAAATAAATATTTACTTTCAATACAGTATAAATCAGAGGGCATATTTTACAATATGGTTGAGCGTGTATAACAAATGCAAAATAAAAAAAGAAAGCATTGTGTCCCATTTCTTGTTAGGATAATGATTCCAGTCCACACATTAGTTATGGGTATGCTCAGTATTTGAACTCATGTCTGCTGTGTTGTGAGTCCAAAGTGCTAACCAGTGAGCTACCTGTGAGATTGGTATTTTGTAAGTAATTTGTGTGAATAATGTAGAGTAGTATTAAGTGTGAGGTGTCTGTGTAGCATGCATGCTGTATTGTTGGTGTTGTCTGTGTATTTTCATGTCTCAGGTTGGGGTAGCGGGTAGCTGTCCCCATTTACATACAGTCATTCCTGAGTTGTAATCCAGACAGAAACCCTTCCTCTGTGTGGAGGTTGTATATACACTCTTGTGTGTATCCTTTATGGAAGAGTATGCTATGCATTCATTTTGCTGAAAAGGCAAAGATGTATTCACACCACATACATTTTAATACATTCGTTATTCATGTGTTTTTAATGTAGCCATGTGCATGCATTTTGCATACTATACGGCGACTTGAAATCGAAGAAATCCTAAACACAGATCGTGAGCAATGTGTTTTTGACAAGTGTGTATTAGGTTAATTAGTAGCAAAGGAAAAACAACCGTCCAGAGTGTTGCACATCATTGTTATTTGTCAGTGATTAATGAGTAGAGAGCTATGTCGTGAAAATAAGCCCCATGCATTTATGTTGTGTTGTGTGTAAACAAACTGTTGGTCCCTCCCACAGTGGGCGTGAGGTTTGCATTGCTTGGCTTGTCGTCAATCAGTTGAGAGCCGTCGCTTATGCGTGTAGCATGTTTAAAGATCCGCAGGTGGGTGTGTTTTCTAACGTTTGCGCTGCTTTTTTCCGTCACTTAGACCACATGGGGGTGTGTTTTTGCTGTTTGAGGTGCTTATTTCGGTTTACGTCACTCAAAGTATGGAAGGCAGATGCGTATGCGTTTGCGAACTTTGATGAATCGGGCCCTAGGTTACAGGAAATGTGTCATGTCTGGTATCATTTTAATCCCCTATTCATCAGCAGTTGTCCGGTTCTTTCGCCGAAGAGATCGCACATTGCATACTCTAGTTAGTGATGTTAGGGAATAAAACACTTAAAGTGATACTGACTATAATCAGGGCCGTCTTTCCCATTGGGCACAATGGGCAGGTGCCCGGGGGCCCTGCAGCCCAGGGGGGCCCGTCAGAGGCAGCAAAAAAAAAAAAAAACCTGGAAAAAAAAACCCAGAATACTTACCTTGCAGTTAGCTGGCGATCCGGCTCCCTCTTGGGCAATGCTTATTTCAAAACGATAGAATTACTTTATATATATATATATATATATATATATATATATATATAGTGGATGCAGAGGGGCACAGAGTGTGTGGATGCAGAGGGGCACAGAGTGTGTGGATGCAGAGGGGCACAGAGTGTGTGGATGCAGTGGGGCACAGAGAGCATGGATGCAGAGGGGCACAGAGAGCGTGGATGCAGAGGGGCACAGAGAGCGTGGATGCAGAGGGGCTCAGAGAGCGTGGATGCAGAGGGGCACAGAGAGCGTGGATGCAGAGGGGCACAGAGAGCGTGGATGCAGAGGGGCACAGAGTGTGTGGAGGTAATGCAGAAGGGCACAGAGTGTGTGGATGCAGAGGGGCACAGAGAGCGTGGATGCAGACGGGCACAGAGAGCGTGGATGCAGAGGGGCTCAGAGAGCGTGGATGCAGAGGGGCACAGAGTGTGTGGAGGTAATGCAGAAGGGCACAGAGTGTGTGGAGAAGATGCAGAGGGGAACAGAGTGTGTGTAGAAGATGCAGAGGGGCACAGAGTGTGTGGAGATGATGTAGAGGGGCACAGAGTGTGTGGAGAAGATGCAGAGGGGCACAGATGGTGTGGAGAAGATGCAGAGGGGCACAGAGTGTGTGGAGAAGATGCAGGGGCACAGAGTGAGTTAGCTGTAAATTATTATTTGACAGAAATATAATAGAAAAAAAATATATATATATTCTTTTCCCTTGGATTTATGTGTATTATTTTTGCAAACAACTTACTTAGTATTTCCATCCTGACCTAAATACTTATTACGTTATTTTGACCCAATTACTTATAAAACGGGACTGGTCTGTAATTATTTTGGAGTGGCGCCTTGAAAAAATTATGGAGACTCTAATGGTGCCGCAAACTGCAAAAGTTTGGGAACCACTGCCTTAATTTTAGATTTTAGGGCCCCCCCTGTGTTAAGTGTCCCGGGCCCCCCAAAGCCTTAATCCAGCTCTGCCTTGCAATGTTGTGATAGATTCATGCAATACAGTACAATCAGGATTGTTCACATTTACCTGTGTTACCTTTATTAGGCCTTCAGAATGGCTCAGTTTACTCAAAAAATAATATAGGAAATGCTCCTGGTGTTGTCATATTTTTTTAAACTGCCCTCTTAGCTATGAATGCAACATCATACCTTTTTTACACTACTTTATCAGTTTTATCATACCTTTAGCAAAGTATTGTCATGTGGTCAAACTTGGCAACTTTGGAGATCACCCCTCCAGGAAATCTCCAAAGTTGGCTGAATCTTGGGGGCGTGGCCATGCTAATCACGTCATTAGGTCCCACTCCCTGCTATACAATACCAATTCTGGCCTATTATAGCAGAGAGCAGGGCCATGAATGCCCCACCTCACCCACTTAACCAACGAGACGGGAAGGATTCGGAAGGTTGGCCTGTTCTCCTGGGAGTCTGGGAAAGCTCCCAAAAAAGTCGGGTGTCTCCCGGACATTCCTGGAAAGTAGGCAACTATGCATGTGGTGTAATAGAATTTGTCAATACAGCACCTACAATTTTGAGAGCAATTATGAAGGAGACAGCTTCTAAAGACAGCTGCCAGTTCAGTAAATAAAACGTAAAAAAAATACTTAAAAAAATACTTAACCTATAGTAGCAGTTACTGTTGAGTCAGTAGTTAAGAGACAGGGATGTTCCAAGACTATGACTTTTATTGTTGGAGGTGAAGAAATCATACATCAACAGATGCAAAACATTCAGGAATAAAGAAAAAGATGCAAAGTAACCAAGAACACAGACAGAGGTTGTGATTGGTGCCTGAATGTCCAGGTCTAGTTAGTAGTCCATTTGTCACCATTAAATGTTTAAACTACGCCCCCACTTAAGAGCCTAATGTATTTTAATTATTTGCTGTTTTGAATAGGTTTGTGCATTCGATTTTTTGCAAATAAGCAAATGAAAAAGATGCATTTTTTTAGCTAAGGAAGATCAATTTACCCTGTTAACTCTTGATAAGTTAATAGGGAACTCTTGAGAAAAATTATATTCCAGTGGAAAATGAATTACAATGGTCAGTGACAATTGCTTACTTGAAAGATATAATTAGCTTTTAATTTAGCCATATTTTCTTTTAAGATTTTTTCCTTCTTCCTCTCCCCTTTCCTCTGAATGTTGCGAGCCGTCGACGATCCGTGGCTCGCCTCCTTCAGCTGCGTCCTGGCTGTCAAGTCTTTAACCAGATTTCCTAGTGCACAGAGTCTGGCATCAGTATTTGTCCAGCACATTTTCCGGCTCCACGGCATTCCTTCAGACATTGTCTCTGATCGTGGCTCTCAGTTTGTTGCCCAATTCTGGAAGTCTTTTTGTGCACTCCTCGGAACTAACATTAGCCTTTCTTCAGCGTACCATCCACAATCCAATGGACAAACAAAAAGGGTTAATCAATCTCTGGAGCAATTTCTATGCCTGTACACTTCTGAATTCCACAACAACTGGTCAGCTCTGTTACAATGGGCGGCGTTTGCATACAACTACTCCTGCCTTTCTTCCACTCGTACCTCTCCGTTCTATTGCAATCTTGGTTTTCACCCTAGGTCTAATTCTTTGGCTTCTCTTAACCCTTCTGGTCTCCCAGACATATGCTCTACGACTTCTTGACTTAAAATTATCTGGAAGAAAGTTCAGTCTGCCTTAAGGCGAGCCTCATTTCAGTCCAAAAGGTTTGCAGATCAACACCGCAGAGTCTGCTCTTTCAAAGTAGGTCAGAAGATCTGGCTCTCCACCCATAATATTAGGTTCAGACAACCCTGTAAAAAACTCGAACCTATATTCATTGGCCCCTTTTCCATCATTAAGCAAGTTAATCCTGTAGCCTTTAGGTTAAAGCTTCCTCCCTCTCTGATGAAGATTCCAAACACGTTCCATTGCTCTTTGCTCAAACCTGGCATTTATTCAAACAAGTTTAAACATCTTCAATCTAGGAGGCCTCACTCGGTTAATGTGGAAGGACATCAGGAATTTTTGATAGATAAGATACTTGATTCCGAAAGGGTCCAGGGGCAGATTCACTTTTTGGTCCAGTGGAAGGGCTGTGGCCTGGAGGAACGTTCCTGGGTTTTGTGGAGGCATCTACATGTTGAAAGACTTATCAAGGATATCTTGAAACAGGAAGCCAGGGTGTCGGGGTTCCTTAACCCCTCCTCAAGGGGGGTGTACTATTACGAGACGCAGCGATCCTTGGCTCACCTCCTATAGCTGCGTCCCAGCTGTCATGGTATCAGCCGGGATGTCACTTCCTGTTTCTGCCGTCCCTACCAACACCATGGCAACAGTCGGGACGCTTGCTAAGCAGCGCCGCATCCCAGCAACACTGAACAGCTGGGCGCGTGCGCATATGATGAGCTAGCCTGTGGGCTATTTAATCTAATTAATTAGTTAGGCACTTCCTGAAAGCACTTCTCCGGGCAAGGTTCTGATTGGTTGTTCTCTGTATTTAAGTCAGCGAGGGCTTAGACTCACTACCAGTTAAAGCATTCACAGTGTGTGCTGTTGTTGACCTGCTGTTTGTCTCCTGAGTTTGGCTGACCTCCTGTTGTGACCCTTGCCTGTACCTTGGAATTGCCTGATCTCGGCCTGCCACTGACCACCTGCTCCAGTCTGGGCTAGCGCCTCTGGTTCCATCTGCTCTACGGCCATCATAGATGAGCTTTTACTACACTGAGCTTAAGACTTGGGGGCACCCAAGTACCTGTGAGCACATAAAGCTCTATGGGAAAGGCGGCTGCTAAAGGTGAAGACCTCAACACTATCCGTTTTAAAAGTTCATCTTGGTGGTCGTGAGCCTTAACACTGAGAAGTCTCTTAACAGTATTGGTGTACCTGGATATAGAGATCAATAATGAATTAGATGTACCACATCTTGTAGTCCATGGGATGATGTTCCTTTAAAAAAAAAAAAAAAGATGTTATGACTATTTTTATCAACGCTTGTTTTAGGTCTTTACCAAGAGAAGAATTTTGTTGATATTCTACAAAAATGATCCTCTTTGTCACCTGATTGACTTTAGGGAGTGGTTTAGGGTTTTTTTTGTCTCCCTTCTAAATTTACTTTCACTATAAAATGAAAATCTATTATATAACTATTATGGTTAACGACACTGACATGAGCTCCAAGAATAGATGGTAGAGGTCTTCACCTATATCAGCTGCCTTTCTATAGAGCTTGTTATACTCACAGCTTATGTACAGATACTACAGTGCAGAAGGTAGGAGGAGTAACCGGAATACAAGAGGCGTACCAGGAACAGTCCAAGGATCCTGGGTCCATAGCAAACAGGGTCAGGCCAAAGGTCAGGGCAGGTTGCAAGCAAGGAGTATCCCATAAACTGGCAGAGGTCAGGAACAATCAGCAAAGAAGCAGGGTCCCAAACAAGCCAAGGTTACAACAGATATCAGTCAGATACGAGCAGGGTATTTACAGGTAACTCTTAATTAATTAACTCTTACTTAATCCTCGAAAGGGTCCAAGGGGGAATTGGATACTGGATATACTTTCTGTCACGGGCACTAGGAGTCTTTACCCAGGGATCACCAGATGGTAGGCTTACCAGAGCAATGTAGATGGTAATAGGGTACTCTGGTAGCTGGGTGATCACGGAACATGAAATGATGACCGATGAGATGCTCAGGAAAGTCTATGACTAGCAACACTGGTAATAATGAGGTAATGATACGCAAGGAACTGTATGGACAAGGACACGTGAAGGTAGTCAGTGGTCTGCGATAGCAAGTTGTACCACCGCTATAGTGAGAAGGAATGTCCAACAGAGACACGGAGGTGATGAGAGTCAGCGGTCTGCGGGTAGCAAGTTGTACCGCTGTCTGAGTGAAGGAATGGAATCCAAGTGGAGGTATCCAGGTAGTCAGTGGTCTGCGGTAGCAAGTTGTACCACTGCTATGTGAGAGGATAATGGAACAGGTGATACCAGAAACAGGGATCAGTGGTCTGACATCAGCAAGTTGTACCACTGCATATATATGTGAGGAGGTGCACGGGGGAAGACTGCAACACAGGATATATACAGGCACCTTATACACGATCCACAGTAATATGCACAATATAGGTATATATATATGTAAATGACTGATCAGGTCTGCAATCTAGAAAGTCTCTTGAAGTAGTCCAGCACAATGATAACACAGTCAATGATGACAATAGACTCAGCGGATAGCAGACTCCAGAGAGAACCAAACACAGTCCAGCAAGATATGCAATACACAGCACAGTCAATGAGAAGTATGCATACCGTGGTTCAGCAGTAGCAGTCAGATGGGATTGCAGCGGTACCTGAGCGGCTGGAGACCGACTGGATAGGAAGTCCCTGGATAGGAGAAGCAGCGGTCTAGCAGGTGCAGCGCACAGGTGAGTAGACCGACAGGGACACGAATCCACAGGAGTCAGCAACACGTGGAACTGGACTCATAGGAAACCCAGGAGAATGGAGATGATCCAGCAGAGGGTAGTAGAAGAGATACAAATCCAATGCTGACAGGAGGGTAGAGGCCAGTGGAACACGTGAAGGCGTGGAGAGTGGATCAGCAGGAGATGGACGGTAGCGCTGACCACAGCGGCAGGACTCAGCGGCACACGGAGGTAACCAGTAGCAACCACAGGAACCAACAGCGATGGGAAACAGGAGTGCAGCGCAGGGCAGGAGCTGTAGATCACGAAGTGTAGCAGATGGTAATGAAAAGCGGCAGTCTCGAGGAAGTCACAGCAAAGATGAGATGAGAGTGTAGGGCACGGAGGCAGCGGATAGTAATCAGCTGGCAGACACGATGTTGACCACAGGCGAGTTGCAAGCAGGAGACTGTAGTGCACAGAGGCAGCGGATAGTAGTCAGCTGGCAGTCACGATGTTGAACACAGGCGAGTTGCAAGCAGGAGACTGTAGTGCACAGAGGCAGCGGATAGTAGTCAGCTGGCAGTCACGATGTTGAACACAGGCGAGTTGCAAGCAGGAGACTGTAGTGCACAGAGGCAGAGGATAGTAGTCAGCTGGCAGTCACGATGTTGAACACAGGCGAGTTGCAAGCAGGAGACTGTAGTGCACGGAGGCAGCGGATAGAAATCAGCAAACAGACTTGATGAGAAGCAGGTGAGTGAGGTAAAAGCTGGAGTGCACGGAGGCAGCGGATAGCAATGAGCAAACAGTCACATTGATATAAAATAACGTTGAAGTGGTGTAGAAGACTGTAGTGCACGGAGGCAGCGGATAGGAATCAGCAAACAGTCATGATGATACAGTTGATGGTAGAAGTGGTATGGAACCACAGTAGTAGAAGTGGTTTGGAAACCACAGGAATCAGCAGCGCTGAATACACGAGTAATACAGGAACACCTTCAGAGACTCATGAGGAATGAGACTCCAAGATCAGGCAACGTGGTAGTGACCACAGGTGCTTAATATAGGGAGGTTGCCTGATCTGCCAATTAAGTTAAAGGGGTATACACTGAAGTATAGAAAAGGGCTGCGCATGCGCAGACCCTCAGGATGGTGGACGGCCACGGTTCCTAAATGTCCGAGAAGAGGCACTCACGGTCCGGTGAGTGACAGTACCCCCCCTTTTAAAGGTGGGCACAGAACGCCTGGAACCGGGCTTGTCCGGATTTTTGGAGTAAAACTTCTTCAAAAGGGCAGGAGCATTAAGATCTTCAGCTTTGATCCAAGAGCGCTCCTCAGGACCAAAGCCCTTCCAATGAACGAGGAAGTGGAGGACTCCTCGCGAAATTTTTGCATCTAGTACCTCGGTAATCTCAAAATCCTCCTCCTGATGGACTTGAAGTGGCTGCGGAGCTGAGGGAGGAGTTGAAAAACGGTTGATAATAAGAGGTTTGAGCAAAGATACATGGAAGGCATTAGAAATCCGAAGACTCTTAGGAAGAAGGAGTTTCACACATACTGGATTGATAACTTGAATGATCCTATATGGACCAATAAAACGAGGGGCGAATTTCATGGATGGAACCTTCAAACGAATATTTTTTGTGGATAACCAGACACGATCTCCAATTTTTAGTGGTGGAATAGCCCGCCTCTTCTTATCAGCGAAAGATTTATATTTGACAGATGTCTTCTTTAAACAGGTTCTAACCTGAGACCAGATATTTTTAAAGGTCTGACAAACAGTCTCCACCGCAGGAACTTGGGTGGGCGGGAGGGCAGGAAATTCCGGAAAAGACGGATGGTGACCGTAGACCACAAAGAATGGAGTTTTGGATGATGACTCATGGTACATGTTGTTATGGGCGAACTCAGCCCAAGGGAGTAACTCTACCCAGTTGTCTTGATTGGCTGATGAAAATATCCTTATAAAAGTCTCAAGATCTTGATTGACACGTTCGGTTTGTCCATTGGATTGTGGATGGTAAGAAGATGAGAGTGCTAATCGTATGCCCAAGGTTTTACAAAGGGCTCGCCAGAATCTGGACACGAATTGTACTCCTCTATCTGACACAATCTCAGATGGACATCCATGGATACGGAAGATCTCTTTAATGAAATGTTCAGCCAGGATAGATGAGGAAGGCAAACCAAACAGAGGGATGAAATGAGCCATCTTCGAAAATCTGTCCACTACCACCCAAATAGTGTTATGGTTCTTACTAGGTGGTAAGTCAGTAACGAAATCCATACTAATATGGGTCCATGGTTTGGACGGAATGGGTAGTGGTCGCAGCAACCCTGCTGGGGTTCTGCAGGAGGATTTGAATTGCGAACATAATTCACAGGAAGCAATGAACTCTTTGACGTCTCTCCTCATTGAAGGCCACCAGTAACTTCGAGAGAGGATCTCAAAAGTCTTGTGTTCACCGGCGTGTCCAGAAAAACGAGAGGCATGGAACCACGAAAGGATTTTCCTCCTTAGAGTAGAAGGCACGATGGTCTTCCCAAATGGTAGCGTTTTGGTGGATGAAGCAGCCAGTGAGATACATTTGGGGTCTAGAATGGTATGGTTGGGAACCTCTTCTATATCAGAGGACGTAGCAAAGGCTCTAGATAAGGCATCAGCTTTTTTGTTCTTGGCAGCTGGTTTGAAGGTAATTATTAATTCAAAACGGGAAAAGAAAAGAGACCATCTTGCTTGACGAGGGTTCAAGCATTGGGCAGACTGGAGATATGACAAGTTCTTATGATCCGTGAAGATCGTCACCGGATGGCGAGCTCCCTCCAACAAGTATCTCCATTCCTCTAATGCGGCTTTGATAGCCAGTAATTCCTTGTCTCCGATGGTATAATTCTTCTCTGCGGGTAGGAGACCCCGAGAATAGAAGGCACAAGGGTGGAATTTTTGCTGTTCCGAGCGTTGGGAGAGAATAGCTCCTAAGCCCACATTAGAGGCATCTACTTCTAGGAAAAAAGGGAGTGTCACATCAGGCTGACGAAGGACTGGAGCCGAAGAGAAGGACTCTTTTAATGTTTGAAAGGCTTGAATAGCCTCAGTAGACCATTGCTTAGGATTAGCCCCTTTACGAGTCAGGGCCACAATAGGAGATGCAATGGAAGAAAAATCTTGAATGAAGCGTCTATAGTAATTGGCAAAACCTAAAAAACGCTGGATGGCACGAAGAGTAGTTGGCTGGGGCCAATGTAGTACAGCATTTACTTTGTCAGGATCCATCTTCAGACCAACTCCGGAAACAATATACCCCAAGAATGGAATCTGGGGTAATTCGAATGAACATTTTTCTAATTTACAGAACAATGAATTTTTCCGTAGCCTGGAGAGGACTTCTGCCACATGTTGGTGGTGAGAAGGCAGGTCCTGTGAAAAAATCAATATGTCGTCCAGGTAGACGACGACACATACATATAATAAGTCCCGAAAAATCTCATTAATGAAGCCCTGAAAAACAGCGGGGGCATTACATAGCCCGAAAGGCATTACCAGATATTCGTAATGCCCGTCTCTGGTGTTAAACGCCGTCTTCCATTCGTCACCGGAACGAATTCTGATTAAATTGTAAGCACCACGAAGATCCAACTTAGTAAAAATACGGGCTCCCTTGATGCGGTCAAATAGCTCAGTGATCAACGGAATGGGATACCGGTTCTTGATAGTAATGGCATTGAGTCCACGAAAATCTATACAAGGGCGTAATGATCCATCCTTCTTTTTGACAAAGAAGAACCCAGCTCCAGCGGGCGAGGTGGAAGGTCGAATGAACCCACGCTGGAGGTTCTCCCGTATATATTCAGATGTAGCTTGAGTTTCAGGTAACGAGAGTGGATAGACCCGGCCTCTGGGAGGAGTCTTGCCAGGAAGAAGATCAATCGGACAATCCCAAGAACGATGAGGAGGAAGACGTTCAGACTGAGCTTTATCAAAAACATCGGTAAATGAAGCATATTGAGGAGGGAGTCCCGGTGAAATAGCTGAAATGGAAGCTTGCTGTACCTTGAGAGGAATGACTTGGGAAAGGCAATGATGGTGACATTCAGGACCCCAAGACGTGACTTGAGGGGTGCGCCAGTCAATCTGGGGAGAGTGACACTGAAGCCATGGAAGGCCTAGGACAATCGGACTTGTCGTAACAGGAAGAATTAAAAACGATATCTCTTCATGATGCAGAGCACCAATCTGAAGGGTTACTGGAGACGTACTCTGGGTGATGAGACCGTTGATGAGACGTGATCCATCGATAGCCGTCACAGTAATGGGAGTTTTTAAGGTAATCATTGGTAGAGACCATTGATTAACTAACGATTTGGAAATAAAATTTCCTGCTGCTCCGGAATCAATCAATGCCTGTGACTCAAAGGTCTTGGTAGCAAAGGAAATAGTCACATCAAAAGCGCAGACTTTAGACTTCATAGACGATGGAGAGGACTCCAGGGACCCTAACTTCACCTCTCCAGAACTAGTTAGGGCCTGGCATTTCCCGATCTCTTAGGGCAGGAGCTGAGGACATGAGTGGAATCAGCACAATAGATACAGAGTCTATTCTTGACTCTTCGTTTCCTCTCCTCAGAAGATAACTTGGAACGTCCAATCTCCATGGGAATCACAGCGGGTGACACTGGACGAAATTGAGGGTTAGAGCGAAAAGGTGCTTTAGCAGAAGTCGTTCTCTCAGCCTCTCTTTCACGAAATCTCATATCAACACGATGGCATAGAGAGATCAAATCTTCAAGTGACGAAGGAAGCTCTTGGGTAGTCAGTGCATCTTTAATTTTATCGGAAAGCCCCTGCCAGAAGGCGGCAACTAGGGCTTCAGTGTTCCACTGAAGTTCAGAGGCTAAGATCCTAAATTGAATGACGTACTGGCCTACAGTATGAGATCCTTGTCGCAGACGGAGGATGCTGGAAGCAGCGGAGGTCACACGACCTGGTTCATCGAACACACTTCGGAATGTAGAAATGAATTTGGCACTATCTTGTAATATTGGATCGTTCCTCTCCCACAGAGGGGAGGCCCAAGCCAGGGCTTGTCCTGAAAACAAAGAGATAAGATAGGCCACTCTGGAACGATGGGTAGAAAAATTTTGAGGTTGGAGCTCAAAATGGACTGAGCATTGGTTAAGGAAACCCCTACAAGTTTTGGGGTCTCCATCGTACTTTGACGGAGTAGGCAGGTGAAGCGTGGAAGCTATAGACACCTGGGATGGCAATGGGGAAACGGAGGAAAGCACAGGAGCTTCAATAGTAGCTGTCACAGTCTGTCCAGATGTTCCTTGGGAGGTTAATGACTGATAACACTGAAGTAACAGCTGTTGGCGGGCATCCTGTTGCTCCACACGGCTAACCAGATGTTGCAGCATCTCTTTGGCGGTAGGTTCCACATCTGGGTCTGTCATGGCCTGATCTTACTGTCACGGGCACTAGGAGTCTTTACCCAGGGATCACCAGATGGTAGGCTTACCAGAGCAATGTAGATGGTAATAGGGTACTCTGGTAGCTGGGTGATCACGGAACATGAAATGATGACCGATGAGATGCTCAGGAAAGTCTATGACTAGCAACACTGGTAATAATGAGGTAATGATACGCAAGGAACTGTATGGACAAGGACACGTGAAGGTAGTCAGTGGTCTGCGATAGCAAGTTGTACCACCGCTATAGTGAGAAGGAATGTCCAACAGAGACACGGAGGTGATGAGAGTCAGCGGTCTGCGGGTAGCAAGTTGTACCGCTGTCTGAGTGAAGGAATGGAATCCAAGTGGAGGTATCCAGGTAGTCAGTGGTCTGCGGTAGCAAGTTGTACCACTGCTATGTGAGAGGATAATGGAACAGGTGATACCGGAAACAGGGATCAGTGGTCTGACATCAGCAAGTTGTACCACTGCATATATATGTGAGGAGGTGCACGGGGGAAGACTGCAACACAGGATATATACAGGCACCTTATACACGATCCACAGTAATATGCACAATATAGGTATATATATATGTAAATGACTGATCAGGTCTGCAATCTAGAAAGTCTCTTGAAGTAGTCCAGCACAATGATAACACAGTCAATGATGACAATAGACTCAGCGGATAGCAGACTCCAGAGAGAACCAAACACAGTCCAGCAAGATATGCAATACACAGCACAGTCAATGAGAAGTATGCATACCGTGGTTCAGCAGTAGCAGTCAGATGGGATTGCAGCGGTACCTGAGCGGCTGGAGACCGACTGGATAGGAAGTCCCTGGATAGGAGAAGCAGCGGTCTAGCAGGTGCAGCGCACAGGTGAGTAGACCGACAGGGACACGAATCCACAGGAGTCAGCAACACGTGGAACTGGACTCATAGGAAACCCAGGAGAATGGAGATGATCCAGCAGAGGGTAGTAGAAGAGATACAAATCCAATGCTGACAGGAGGGTAGAGGCCAGTGGAACACGTGAAGGCGTGGAGAGTGGATCAGCAGGAGATGGACGGTAGCGCTGACCACAGCGGCAGGACTCAGCGGCACACGGAGGTAACCAGTAGCAACCACAGGAACCAACAGCGATGGGAAACAGGAGTGCAGCGCAGGGCAGGAGCTGTAGATCACGAAGTGTAGCAGATGGTAATGAAAAGCGGCAGTCTCGAGGAAGTCACAGCAAAGATGAGATGAGAGTGTAGGGCACGGAGGCAGCGGATAGTAATCAGCTGGCAGACACGATGTTGACCACAGGCGAGTTGCAAGCAGGAGACTGTAGTGCACAGAGGCAGCGGATAGTAGTCAGCTGGCAGTCACGATGTTGAACACAGGCGAGTTGCAAGCAGGAGACTGTAGTGCACAGAGGCAGCGGATAGTAGTCAGCTGGCAGTCACGATGTTGAACACAGGCGAGTTGCAAGCAGGAGACTGTAGTGCACAGAGGCAGAGGATAGTAGTCAGCTGGCAGTCACGATGTTGAACACAGGCGAGTTGCAAGCAGGAGACTGTAGTGCACGGAGGCAGCGGATAGAAATCAGCAAACAGACTTGATGAGAAGCAGGTGAGTGAGGTAAAAGCTGGAGTGCACGGAGGCAGCGGATAGCAATGAGCAAACAGTCACATTGATATAAAATAACGTTGAAGTGGTGTAGAAGACTGTAGTGCACGGAGGCAGCGGATAGGAATCAGCAAACAGTCATGATGATACAGTTGATGGTAGAAGTGGTATGGAACCACAGTAGTAGAAGTGGTTTGGAAACCACAGGAATCAACAGCGCTGAATACACGAGTAATACAGGAACACCTTCAGAGACTCATGAGGAATGAGACTCCAAGATCAGGCAACGTGGTAGTGACCACAGGTGCTTAATATAGGGAGGTTGCCTGATCTGCCAATTAAGTTAAAGGGGTATACACTGAAGTATAGAAAAGGGCTGCGCATGCGCAGACCCTCAGGATGGTGGACGGCCACGGTTCCTAAATGTCCGAGAAGAGGCACTCACGGTCCGGTGAGTGACACTTTCCTTTACATGGGCTGCTCTGTTCCGTTATGCTGTAGACTGGCTTTACCACCGTGAACATTTTACAAATCAAGTGCTGGAAAACGCTTTTTCCACTCATACTGCCCAGCGGCTTTACTAGACTCGCCAAAATCCCTGATACCTCCACAATTTCATCATAATGTTCTGTTCAAAGATGCATATAAGGCCTGGATTCACATTAATAAGAAATACAGCAGAGATATTAAATATATTAGGTTCCTTCCAGTCTGGGGTAATCCAGCGTTTCCACTCAGTCTGGAAAATGCCAATTTCTTGGTGTGGCGTAAGAACCGTATAATGGCAATCAAAGATGTTTTTGATCCGGGATGCAAACTCTATACTTTCTAACAAATGCGGAAAAAAGCTGATATCCCAAGCACACATTTTACATGTATCTTCAACTTCGACATTCCATCACTTCAGTTCAGCTGCCAACAATCATACCTGAAACCTGTCACTCACCGGACTGTTAGTGCCTCTAGTTTTAGACATGGGTCTCTCTCTCTCGTGCTGGTGCCTATCTTGCGCCGCGGCCGTCCGCCATCTAGACCAAAGAATTGCGCATGTGCAAGACCCACAGACTGTTAAAACCTTGTTCCTAATCTCATTGGATAATTAATCACCTCTCACTATTTAAGGCACCTGTTGCCCTATTACCTTTGCCTGTTCTTGGTCCTCATTCCATTGAGACACAGAGGAGTTTCCTGTTCCTGCTTGTGCTATCAGTTTGCTGTGGACGCTACCTGCACCTGGACAAGTTATTCTCTCCACATCAGTGGTAATACCTGCCAGCCGCAGACCACTCCATGCTACCTTGTATCGTATCTGCACCTGGACAAGTCTTCTCTCCACATCAGTGGTAATACCTGCCAGCCGCAGACTGCTCCATGCTACATTGTATTGTACCTGCACCTGGACAAGTTCTTCTCTCCACATCAGTGGTAATACCTGCCAGCTGCAGACCGCTCCATGCTACATTGTATCGTACCTGCACCTGGACAAGTCTTCTCTACACATCGGTGGTAATACCTGCCAGCCGCAGACCGCTCCATGCTACATTGTATCGTACCTGCACCTGGACAAGTTCTTCTCTCCACATCTGTGGTAATACCTGCCAGCCGCAGAACGCTCCATGCTACCTTGTATCGTATCTCTACCTGGACAAGTCTTCTCTCCACATCAGTGGTAATACCTGCTAGCCGCAGACCACTCCATGCTAATTGTATCTTACCTGCATCTGGACAAGTCTTCTCTCCACATCAGTGGTAATACCTGCCAGCCGCAGACCGTTTTACGCTACCTTGTACTCTACCTATCTCTGGACAAGTCTTTACTTCATGCCAGTGGTAACACCTGTCAGGAGCAGCTTACTCTACTACTTTGCATGTTACCTATTTTTGGGACTAAAGTCTCTAGTTTCTCAGGAGTATAGCTGCGAGTCGCTGACTCTCCTATTACATTGTTGATTGACTGTTTGCATAGACTTTCTCCAGTTGTCAAGTATTTGCCTGCTGTATGCTACCTGCGTGCTAAGCACTTTGGAACTCTCTTCTCCTTCTATCACTACTCATCATTCTACCATGCTACCATTGTTTCCACTGCTCAGAGACTATGCATATATATCATTGACATTCCTTCTTCCATTCAGATTGTATAATTCTGTATATTCACCACACTCCCCGACATTACATCACTTCAGTTCAGCTGCCAACAATCATACCTGAAACCTGTCACTCACCGGACTGTTAGTGCCTCTAGTTTTTTTTTGTTTTTTTTTTAATCCAGTATTTTTATTGAAATTTTTTAAGATATAAACATACTAAACAACAAAAAGAAAAGAAAAACAATCGCATACATATCGGAATTAAATGACGGAATTTACAAGATTACATTAAAGCATAATAATAATAAATGTGCTATATTCATTCAGAATCATACATCGTAAATGCTTATACATAAGTATGTTACACATGCAGGGTTTATTACATGGACTCAGATACTTATTATAAGAACTGCGGTAGCCATACATTTAAGTAGATAGAGCATCTGTACTAGATGACATAGGATAGAATGGAGACTCTAACCATCTGTACCATATATTCTCAAATTCCTTCAGAGCCTGTCTGCTAGTATAAACAAATCTCTCGTGCCTTATGGTGGAATTGACCAGTGCCTTCCAATTTTTAACCGTGGGACTCGTCGGGGCCAACCACAGCCTTGCTATACAGACCTTAGCCAACATCAATAACTGTGAAATGTACATTTTTGTCAGTTTATTAACTTTCCCCTTCAATCGGAGCCCAAAGAGACAAGTGGCCGGTGAACTAAGAGACACTTCAATTCCAGTAACCTGAATACATCTCCTGATCCTTCGCCAGAAGATTTGTATACATGAACACTGCCATAGAAGGTGCCAAAAGTTAGCATTGATCGAATTGCATTTCGGACAGTTAGGGGTAGCATCCGGGCGAAATTTTGCCAATCTAATAGGGGTAAAGTAGGCCCTGTGTAAGATAAACACCTGTATTTGTTGAAATTTTAATGATGAAGTATAACCTTTAGTACTGTCTGTAACCATTTCCCACTCCTTGTCTGATAAAGGGCCAATATCTATTTCCCACTGATTCCTCAAACCATCCAAATCATCTGCAGTGGATTCATACAGAAGACATGAATACATTCGAGAGATCAGACCTCTATAACCCAAGGCCTGTAATTGTTTCCTCAGTGGATCCACCCCAAACACCAAAGTCTCCCCTTTAAATTGTGTGTTTAGGGCGTGTCGTAACTGAAGGTAAGAATAAAACATTGTTCTGGGTACAGGGAATTCCCCAACCAACTGTTTGAAGGATTTAAGTACATATGTATCATAAAGCTGACCTACCGACACCACACCCAACCGAGACCACTCCCTTGCCCTCTTCACTGTATTCAACTTCTCAAATTTCTTTGCCCCCCAGATAGGAGTATATGGATCAATGTCAGTTTGTTTCATTATTTTATTACAGATTGTCCAAATCTTAACTGCCTGAATCAGGAGCGGAGGAGCCCGCATACCAAGCCGCCCCGCCAGCAGTGGCTGTAAGGGAGTGTGATTAGAATTAAATTGGTGTACCAACACCCAATGTAGCTCATGGTAATCGGGGTCCGAAACCCATGCCTTAAGGTGGACCAATTGAGAGGCAAAATAATATAATTTCAAGTTAGGAAGTGCAAATCCACCAGAAGATCTGGATCTATACAGCGAGCTGAGCTTGACCTTAGCCCTTCCCCCTCCCCAAACCAATGAAATCAAATAGCTATCAATGCATCGGAAAATGGAGGGTGGACTATATACAGGTGACTGCTGGAGTATATATAAAAACTTTGGCTGCACCATCATCTTAATTAAATTTATCCTACCGGAGACAGAAAGTGGGAGCTTCTTCCATACATGAGTTTTTTCTTTAATGTATTTGATCTGGGGCCGCAAATTAAGTTCTAAATATTCAGCGGGGGTATTAGAGATCCATATTCCCAAGTATTTGAATTTCGATGCCCATTTTAACTGTAAGCCTTCTGGCATTGTCACGGGACACTCCCATCCCAGAGGGAACACGCTAGATTTATCCCAATTAATTTTTAGGCCGGAAAAAAACCCAAATCCATCAACCACCCGCAGCAAATGTTTTAGGGAAGTGTCGTGATCTGAAAGGAACAACAGCATATCATATGCATATAATGCCACCTTATCCTCTCTGTGCTCTGATCTAAGTCCCACAATTTCTCTATCATGCCGAATCTTACAGGCCAGCGGCTCTATTGCTAATGCAAACAGGGCCGGAGACAACGGGCATCCCTGTCTAGTACCCAGCTCTAATTGAAATTGTTGAGAAAGAGGCCCATTGACACAGACCCGCGCCACTGGATGTGAATACAAAAGTTTAACCCATTTTATAAATTCCGGGCCCACTCCAAATCGGGACAATACCTCCCACAGGTATGGCCACTCCACCGAGTCAAATGCCTTGGCTGCGTCCAAGGACACCACAACTTCGCTCTCAGAAGAGGGTGACCGCACCTGCAGGAGAGTATACAGCCTTCTAAGATTGATAGACGTGGACTTGCCCGGCATAAATCCCGTCTGATCCGGATGAATTAATTCCAGCACCACTCTACTTAACCTCAAAGCCAGTAATTTTGCTAGAATCTTAACATCATTTGACAAAAGTGAAATCGGGCGGTAGGACTCAGGGTACAACAAATCTTTCCCTGACTTAGGCAGCACCACCACTATTGCCTCTGCCATTGAAGGGGAAAGAGTGCCAATCTCACCCAGCTCGCTGAATGTATCCAACAACCTAGACACAAAAAAGGGCCGGTGTTTTTTATATAATTCAATTGGGATTCCATCTACTCCAGGGGCTTTACCATTAGGGAATGACATAATAGCTATATCAATCTCTTCAAGAGTAAAGGGTGAGTCCAAAGACTCCCTACTATCTTCGGAGAGGACAGGAAGGGAGATACCATTCAAATACTGCTGTAACGTATCCATGTCATATCTGACCTATGACTTATATGTATTCGTGTAATATTTATGAAATACCTCAACAATATCAGGCATCAGATACTTCTTAACCCCACTGTCATCGCAGATAACCGGTACTGCTGCATCTGCCCTCTCCGCCCTTGTCAGATAAGCCAGGAAGCTACCATTTCTATCGTCCTCTGCATATCGTACATGCTTAGAAAACAGAAATTTACGTTTGGATTTCTCAAATACATACTCTACCCACTCTCTCTAGGCCAACTGCCATGTTCCCCTTGCAACCTCAGTTTTGTCCGCAATGTATTGTGCTTCTAAGGATTTACACTTTTTCTCTAATATCTGTTCTTTTTGTCTGGACGACTTTTTAATTTCAGCTATGCCAGCAATTAATGTCCCCCTTAGGAAAGCCTTAAAAGCGTCCCAAACTATAGGTGGCCTTGCTGTTACCAGATTATCTACAAAGAAGCCTTCCCACTGTGTCACCAAGGTCGCTCCTGTACCCATCAAGGAGAGCCAGAAGGGATTTAATTTCCAAAAGGACTGGCCTCTATCAATTGCAAAATCAATAGATAGGCAGAGGGGCGAGTGGTCAGAGATCCCCCTAGCCCTATATTCCACGCTCCTCACCAGCGGTACCAAAGAGTGTGACAGCAGAGCCAGATCAATTCTTGAAAATGCATTATGTGATGTAGAAAAGCAGGAGAATTGAACCTCCTCTGGGTGCCTCAAACGCCATACATCTACTAACCCCATTTCCTCAACCAGAGCAGAAAAAGCCGACTTAGAGTTGCCAACTACAGCATTTTTCTCTCGCCATCTGTCCACCTCTCCATTTATCACATTATTAAAATCCCCTATACAAATGGCTGGAACATCTGGGAACAATGCCATGAATTCTCCACATTTCCTTAACACCTCACCATTATACGGTGGGGGTATATATACAGCTAACAGAATCACCGGAACCCAATTAATGACAGCCTTCATCAGTACAAACTTTCCCCCTGCATCCACTTGAATTTTTTCCGAGGAAAAGCAGAGATGTTTATGTACCAATATAGAGACCCCTCGAGAATTAGTCGTGTACGTAGAGTGGTATGCCCTACCTACCCATGCTTTTTTAAGGGCGAGTATTCTATCACCATGTAAGTGAGTCTCCAATAGACAAACAATATCAGGATCATTTTTTCTAATTTGTCTTAGTACAAGAGAACGTTTCACAGCATTATTTAGGCCCCGCACATTCCAGGAGAGAATTTTCAGCTCCTTATCAGATGTACCAGAATACATATAATAGTAGTCCCTCTTATCTCACTACCCCGCATCCCACACCCCTGCAGAGAATACATTGACATACTTATAAGCACATATAATCCTTGTCTATATATTTGCGATAACATTAAAACTACCCACAACTTAAATAACTTTAATACTAAACCCCCACCCCCACCCTGTATACTCCACTCAACTTTAGCATACCTTAAACCCTAACTAAAATTACCTTAAGATATTCAGCAGGCCAGCACACTACCAAAAGAGGTCACCCGCCAACCTGCAAAATACCAGAAGATAGAGGAAGGAAAAGGAAGGAAGGAAAAGGGGCGAATTGAGACAAGAGAGGAAAAGAACGGCCTTAAAGCCATGGGCTCTCCAGCCCATTACATTTTTTTTATTCTTTTTTAAAAGTGGTCCTTTCAACATTAGTTTGAAAATCACAGACCCCACCTGAGCGAAATACATTTTTTTTTGTACCACAGAAGAGAAATTACATTATGTATAGCAAATACCATGCATAATATCCATGACAAATCAGCAATGTCCAAAGGACTATGAGGAGAGACATAGAAAAGTACTCATCCAGCATCAGCGTCCAGCAACAGCTAGGCGGTCCAACCAAATTGCAGCCTCTCGGGGAGTATCAAAAAAGGATGTACGGCCCTCTGAAACCACTCTCAACCGGGCAGGGAAAATCATGGCATATGGGATCTGTAAATCTCTCAATCTTCTCTTCACCGGAATGAATTGAGCCCTGTTCTTTTGTACATCCAGAGCGAAATCAGGATACATTGCTACTCGCTGACCATTGTATTCCACTGAACCTTTCTGCCTAGCCAAGCGTAGAATGGTATCTCGGTCACGATAGTGCAACAATTTGGCTATGAAGGTGCGTGGGGGGGCTCCAGGAGGGGGTGCTTGAGTTGGAATACGGTGGGCCCGCTCCACTGCGAATGGGCTGTAAATGAATCTGTACCAAACAGTTGGATTAACCACTTTTCCAAGAAGGATTCTGGGGAGACACCTTCTGCCTTCTCGGGCAATCCAACCAACCGAATGTTGCTGCGATGCAAACGCCCCTCCATATCCGTAAGCTTTTGTTTAAACAGAGAGGCTTGCGACTCCAGAATCTCCAACCGGCCCGCAACTGGTGCAGAAGTGTCCTCCAATGTACACACACGTGTCTCCACTTCACCCACTCTCTCCCTGATTTTTTGCACGTCTTGCCGGAGAAGAGAGAGGTCCACCTGCACCTCTCCTATTTTATCCGTAACACACTTTTCAGATGCCCCAATGGCCTGCAGGACCTGCTGTAATGTAACTTCAGGGTCCGCCAGTGGAGCCGACAAAGGGGGGGTAACGGGATGTGATGCATCACCTGATCCAGAGGCTGTAGTGGAGAAGCGAGCAAAGCGGTCCAATTTTCCCGCTGCTGTGGACTGGTTATGTTTGCCCATAATTTCACAGGAAAGATGGGATGATATTTATCCTATAAGCTTATATGCAACCCTGTAACCTGTATAGCTTTAATTACATATAGGTGTACAGCTCAGATTGTATTGCTAGCAGTGCATTGCAGCCAGTTATCTTCACAGAGAAAGGTATATCTCCTCCAACAACACTGATAATGATAATCAATAGTCCAGAGCCCAATTCAGTTACTCCTCACTTGTACAAGGATATAAATGTACCTGTATCAGATGGATATCACAGGCTGTGTTCACCTAGGCCAGTATGTGGTATTACAGAGGCGCTATGTCCCAGCAGTCATCAACTGCCACAAACTGCCACAGACTGCCTGTAGTATTCCTCTACCCAGATGCTCAACTCTTTCTCTCCCAGTCTCGGGTAAAATGGCAAGAGCACTATCAAAACAGGTACACTATGTACAGCAACTATTCGGATGCACAGTTTTGGGTCCAAAAGTTTCTTTATTCCACTATAACGGAGATCAACAGGATATCTGGGATGGAGAGCTCGTAACTGTGCTTGCTACTCCATGCTCGTCCAGGCCACGCCCCCCTCTAGTTTTAGACATGGGTCTCTCTCTCTTGTGCTGGTGCCTATCTTGCGCCGCGGCCGTCCGCCATCTAGACCAAAGAATTACGCATGTGCAAGACCCACAGACTGTTAAAACCTTGTTCCTAATCTCATTGGATAATTAATCTCCTCTCATTATTTAAAGCACCTATTGCCCTATTCCCTTTGCCTGTTCTTGGTCCTCATTCCATTGAGACACAGAGGAGTTTCCTGTTCCTGCTTGTGCTATCAGTTTGCTGTGGACGCTACCTGCACCTGGACAAGTTCTTCTCTCCACATCAGTGGTAATACCTGCCAGCCGCAGACCACTCCATGCTACCTTGTATTGCATCTGCACCTTGACAAGTCTTCTCTCCACATCAGTGGTAATACCTGCCAGCCGCAGACTACTCCATGCTACATTTTTTTGTACCTGCATCTGGACAAGTTCTTCTCTCCACATCGGTGGTAATACCTGCCAGCCGCAGACCGCTCCATGCTACATTGTATCGTACCTGCACCTGGACAAGTCTTCTCTACACATCGGTAGTAATACCTGCCAGCCGCAGACCGCTCCATGCTACATTGTATCGTACCTGCACCTGGACAAGTTCTTCTCTCCACATCTGTGGTAATACCTGCCAGCCGCAGACCGCTCCATGCTACCTTGTATCGTATCTCTACCTGGACAAGTCTTCTCTCCACATCAGTGGTAATACCTGCTAGCCGCAGACCGCTCCATGCTACATTGTATCGTACCTGCACCTGGACAAGTTCTTCTCTCCACATCTGTGGTAATACCTGCCAGCCGCAGACCGCTCCATGCTACCTTGTATCGTATGTCTACCTGGACAAGTCTTCTCTCCACATCAGTGGTAATACCTGCTAGCCGCAGTCCACTCCATGCTACATTGTATCGTGCCTGCACCTGGACAAGTCTTCTCTACACATCGGTGGTAATACCTGCCAGCCGCAGACCGCTCCATGCTACCTTGTATCGTATCTCTACCTGGACAAGTCTTCTCTCCACATCTGTGGTAATACCTGCCAGCCGCAGACCGCTTCACGCTACCTTGTACTCTACCTATCTCTGGACAAGTCTTTACTTCATGCCAGTGGTAACACCTGTCAGGAGCAGCTTACTCTACTACTTTGCATGTTACCTATTTTTGGGACTAAAGTCTCTAGTTTCTCAGGAGTATAGCTGCGAGTCGCTGACTCTCCTATTACATTGTTGATTGACTGTTTGCATAGACTTTCTCCAGTTGTCAAGTATTTGCCTGCTGTATGCTACCTGCGTGCTAAGCACTTTGGAACTCTCTTCTCCTTCTATCACTACTCATCATTCTACCATGCTACCATTGTTTCCACTGCTCAGAGAATATGCATATATATATCATTGACATTCCTTCTTCCATTCAGATTGTATAGTTCTGTATATTCACCACACTCCCCAGAGGGCCGCGACCTGCACAGTGGCAGCCGCTAAAACCATACTTCCTTGCGGGAGTTCCTGGAGTAGACCAGCAACTGTGTTAGACTCCGCACCTCTGGTGAGTAAAGCTACACCTGGTGAATTCTGGGTAAAACTCCTAGTGCCCGTGACAAAACCCCTGATGGTCTAGATGCCCTAATCGCCTTTTTAAAGTCTTCGCCTTATAGAATACCATACCTGTATGCGGATCTCATTCATGTAGAACCTACAACTACCTACAGACGAGCTTTGGAGGCTTGGCAAAAAAATATCCCAAGCGTAACTGACTCAGACACCTTAATTTGTTACTTTGATTCCACTTGGAAATCTCTGACTTCAACTCGTCTTCAGGAGGTCCATTTAAAAATGATTCAAGGGCTTGCATTACTCAGGCCAAATGTCACTTCATGGTTAGGAAGGAGATGAGGCTATGCCCAAAATGTAAAACGCAAATAGCGGATTAGTCACATAATTTTTGGGAATGTATAATTTTTAGGAAAATTAAAAAGTTTTGAATTAAAGTTACAGATTTCATTAATCATCGTTTCAAAATTTACGTGACTGCATCTAGAGAACCACTCCTCCTCGCTAACTTGGATGCCTGGAAGAATGCTATACCCTCCCTTGAGTTGCTTCCTGCCCTAACAATAATGGTCACTGTAGCCACACAGCTGATCCTAAGACAATGGACATACCGGTTCCTCCAACCTTGGGCAAACTTCAGACAACAATATTAGATATTATTTATTTAGACAGGAAAGCTACACTACCTGATATTGATAAAGGAAGGATATTATTCAATAAAAAGTTGGGATTGTACATCAACTCATTAACAGCCCCTGTTCAACAGAATATTTTCAAACTGTTTGAATTTACCACATGGTATCTTCTTAGGCAGTTGAGCTGAGACTACACAAGTCCTACCCTTCCGATTGTTGACAACTGGTGATTTCTGATCTTTAGTAAACATTCCCTTATTCCCTATTACCCCATAGGATTTTTTTTTTCATGTTTATGGATTTTTATGATTCTTATACATTCTATTATAATTAGAGATGGTCACTGACCCCCGTGTTTTGGTTTTGGATTCGGTTTTGGATCTGGATTACCGTTGTGTTTTGGTTTTGGTTTTGGTTTTGCAAAACTGCCATTGCGTGTTTTGGTTTTGGTTTTGGTTTTGTTTGGTTTTGTTTTGCTATTTTTTTGGAAAATCCATGTTTTTGGGCCTAAATTAACCCAATTTAGTGCTCCAACTGTTTTAGAGACAAGTAATCTAATTGTTGAGGTAATAAATCATCCAAAAAAACAGTTTAATTCTTCGTTGGTAGGCCTATTCTACACACAAAACAGATTGTCTTCCTCTCCATCTATGCATATTGGCAATGCAGCCATCGTCTTTGAATGTATATTACACCCTACACTTATAGTTAAATATGTAAAGAAATGGAAAAAGCCAGTTTGGTTTCTGTCTCTCAAGGCCCCCCTCCACTTGTATAAAATACCAAAAAATTCAGCCATTATAGACTGTACAATATTAATTGACATGGAGAAAGCCAGTTTGGTTTCTGTCTCTCTAGGCCCCCCTCCACTTGTATAAAATACTAAAAAATTCAGCCATTATAGACTGTACAATATTAATTGACATGGAGAAAGACAGTTTGGTTTCTGTCTCTCTAGGCCCCCCTCCACTTGTATAAAATACAAAAAAATCCAGCCGTTATAGACTGTACAATATTAATTGACATGGAGAAAGCCAGTTTGGTTTCTGTCTCTCTAGGCCCCCCTCCACTTGTATAAAATACTAATAAATTCAGCCGTTATATACTGTACAATATAAATTGAAATGGACAAAGGCAGTTTGGTATCTGTCTGCATCAGATCCTCTCTCCACTAGGAGTAAAATAGAAAACTATTCAGCCGTTATATAATCTAGAATATAAATAGAAATTGAGAAAGGCAATTTGGTATCTGTCTGCATCATAATCATCAACATCATCATTAGCGCCCTCGTCGCCTACACAAATCTCCCCCTCATCCTCTTCTAATTCCAAAGTGGCATCCTCAATTTGGGTATCACCGGCTACACTCGGGCTATTAAGGCACACATCAGCAGAATGCTCACGATTAGACATCCCACTGTTGGATGGACTCTCCACAGGGATTGTTGTCATTTGTGAATCAGAGCAAATATTCTCCTGTAATGCCTCACTGTTATCTTGCAGCTCGGCTTTGACGCGTAACAGTAGTTGTGCACCAATTGTAGGCTGGGTAACTTTTTGGGATCTGCCACTAATAGCCAAAGGTGAAGGCCTCATTCTCTCTTTGCCACTGCGTGTGTAGAATGGCATGCTTGCAATTTTTTTTTTATCGTCACTTAACTTTTGCTCAGTTACACTTCTTTTTCGCTTCAATACAGTAAATTTTTTTTTGGTTTTTGTTTTTTGCACTAATTTGAAAACACTCTGTTGTTTGACATCGCCTTGGCCAGATGACGTACTGGGAACACTAACATCAGGACTGGTGACAGAACCTGGTTGCTCATTTAGATCATATGTGGACTGCTTTGAATCCATTGCGTAGATACTGCTGACAGATATGACTTTTGACAGCCAGAAATATTAATGCACAATTAGAGAGGACACCCCAAAAACACTGAGGAGTGCTAACATTTATTGAGTAGATACTGCTGACAGATATGACTTTTGACAGCCAGAAATATTAATGCACAATTAGGGAGGACACCCCAAAAACACTGAGGAGTGCTAAAATTTATTGAGTAGATACTGCTGACAGATATGACTTTTGACAGCCAGAAATATTAATGCACAATTAGAGAGGACACCCCAAAAACACTGAGGAGTGCTTAAATTTATTGAGTAGATACTGCTGACAGATATGACTTTTGACAGCCAGAAATATTAATGCACAATTAGAGAGGACACCCCAAAAACACTGAGGAGTGCTTAAAATTATTGAGTAGATACTGCTGACAGATATGACTTTTGACAGCCAGAAATATTAATGCACAATTAGAGAGGACACCCCAAAAACACTGAGGAGTGCTAACATTTATTGAGTAGATACTGCTGACAGATATGACTTTTGACAGCCAGAAATATTAATGCACAATTATGGGGGACAACCCAAAAGCGCTGGGGAGTGCCAAATATGAAGAAAAAATAATAAACCTCTATCCTCCTCTCTGCACTAGCGATTTTGGTTAGAGCAATTGCAAGAACAATATTGTATTCTTTCTCTGTCCCTGCTCTAATTAGCCTATGACTACACCCTGCTCTCTCCCTCTGTCAAATGGCGATGGATTGCTGTGGAGGCGTGTATTTATAAAGTTGAAGTATCGCGAGAACCGAGTCCCGAGATCCGACGACGTCACAATGACGTTCGGCCTCGATTTGGATTCGGAATTGGCGGGAGAGTACCGAGCTGCTCAGCTCGGTACTCGGATACCCAAAGTTCGGGTGGGTTCGGTTCTCGGAGAACCGGACCCGCCCATCTCTAATTATAATATCGTTATTGTTCATCGTTATGTACATAGGATGCCTGTTTTGACTTATATATCTAACCAAATTTTTATTCTGAGTTTATCGGGTCGTTTATATGTTCAATGTCCTTATTGTTGTTGTTTTTTCTTCTTTAAATCCAATAAAGAGAATTTCAAATAAACACAGGTGACTCTGGAACTAGTCAGAAATTTTGATCACAGAAGCTATAAGCGGCAGGGATGCTAAGCCCTCCTTGTCTTAATTACAAGAGTTGCCCAATGAAAATGCAGGATCAAAACCTGCAGAAATCAGCCTCAGGGAGCTGTTGATTACTTACCCTGCACTGCATCCGGTTGTCACACAGCTTCCCGGGTGCAGGGACAGGGGATAAAATGCCCTGGCAACAGTCGGGATGCTGGGGCCGGAGATGATGTCTCAACTGCTTGGGCAATAGCTGGGGCACAGCTAGCACCAGGAAGAAGAGAGCTCTTGCACCTTGCACGGTGGTTCATTATAATAGCTTTGTAGATAAAATGAGAGCTCTTTCTTAAAACAACTTTATAAAATCCTCTTTTTTTTCTTACATGAGTGTACCTTATCATTTTGATAGTCCGCAGCATCTCTTGAAACTTTTTCATTTTTTTTTCAATTAGTTGTTTTTCAAATTTCTCTATTTTGTGTAAATGAACTTATTTTTCTCTATAAACTATCACATACGAAAAAGAAAAAAAAAGGTTCAGATATTGGAGGCACTGTTACGGTTATACCAGTAAAAAGATTACAATTAATCTGTTGATCAATATTACTGTAGTAAAACCAGATTTTATTAAAATTTCAACAACTAAAATTCTATGGTAATGCTTTTTGTTGCCACGAAATATAGAATATTGAAACTAAACTTGATAAAGATAGGAATTCTAAGTGAAAATATTAAAATAAGGGGGAAGAGAAATAATCCCCTTATTATTATTCCATTATTGTTGTTCAAATAATCCAACAAAATATTATGCATCTTAATCAATTTTACACTTATTTATAATTGGATATCAGTCTGTCATAGAGATATCCATTCACAGCTCATTGTTACCGTTATTAATTTTTTAATCTTCTATGACACATATGTAATACACAATAGCCTTAGAGACTTGTGGTATCAGATTACATACGGATATCCACTGGTAAATTTCCTCATATTACCAATGTATGTATAATTATAGCTTTATTAGCAACTAACCATTGACTGTCAATTTATCTCATTTGGTTAGCATGATTTTGGGATCTCCTTTATGATATTTTCGAATACATATCTTCTCAGTTGTAGAAATTGTTGCAATTTAGATGGATTCTCCACGATTAATGTTACATTGGCTTGTCCTTGCATGTTAGTTCAGACAGGCTCAGTAAACTAATCCCTTTCAGAGTTTTGCTTCTTCTGATCTTGTTATATACATGTGCTGTTGGTTTAAGTATTGAAAGCGATTATACGTTTTCCCATTTCATTGATTACCACGCCTTTAATGGCACAAAAAGTCTTATGAGGCATTCTGCTTTTTGTTACCAGTTAATGCACTGCTAATTTCACTTTACATTCACTATCACCACTTTAATAGCACAATCAGTCTCATTGTGCATTACACTTGTTATTGTATATTATCACTGGTAACACGGTGCTAATTTCTTATTGTGACATCTATTATTACTAGAGATGAGCGCACTCGGATTTCTGAAATCCGAGCCCACCCGAACGTTGCGGATCGGAGGCGGATCCGAGACAGATCCGGGTATTCCCGCCAAATGCAAAACTGAAACCGAGGCTCTAAATCATAATCCCGCTGTCGGATCTCGCGATACTCGGATCCTATAAATTCCCCGCTAGTCGCCGCCATCTTCACTCGGGCATTGATCAGGGTAGAGGGAGGGTGTGTTAGATGGTCCTCTGTCCTGCTATGTCTCGTGCTGTTCAGTTCTGTGCTGTGCTGTGCTCTGTGTTCTGCTCAGTCCAGTGGTGCTGTGTCCTGTGCTCTGTCCTTCTGAGTTCAGTGGTGCTGCTGGGTCCTGTGCTGTGTCCTGTTCAGTCCAGTGGTGCTGTGTCCTGTGCTCTGTCCTTCTAAGGGCATTGTTATTTCCCCATTATTCCCAAATTATAAAAAATTTCAAAAATAGTTATAAAAATTTTTACAAAAAAAGTAATTATAAAAAAAAAATATCCCAAAACAATCCTGCAGTATAAGTCCATTGGTACTGCTAGATTACAAAGTTCACTGATTCAGCAGTATAAGTCTAGTGGTACTGCTATATTACAAAGTTCACTAATTTTGCAGTATAAGTCCATTGGTACTGCTATATTACAAAGTTCACTCATTCTGCAGTATAAGTCCATTGGTACTGCAATATTACAAAGTTCACTCATTCTGCAGTATAAGTCCAGTGGTACTGCAATATTACAAAGTTCACACATTCTGCAGTATAAGTCCATTGGTACTGCAATATTACAAAGTTCACTGATTTTGCAGTATAAGTCCATTGTTACTGCCATATTACAAATTTCACTGATTCTGCAGTATAAGTCCAGTGGTACTGCAATATTACAAAGTTCACTCATTCTGCAGTATAAGTCCAGTGGTACTGCAATATTACAAAGTTCACTCATTCTGCAGTATAAGTCCAGTGGTAGTGCAATATTACAAAGTTCACACATTCTGCAGTATAAGTCCATTGGTACTGCAATATTACAAAGTTCACTGATTTTGCAGTATAAGTCCATTGTTACTGCCATATTACAAATTTCACTCATTCTGCAGTATAAGTCCATTGGTACTGCGATATTACAAAGCTCACTCATTCTGCAGTATATGTCCAGTGGTACTGCAATATTACAAAGTTCACACATCCTGCAGTATAAGTCCATTGTTACTGCCATATTACAAATTTCACTGAATTTGCAGTATAAGTCCAGTGGTACTGCAATATTACAAAGTTCACTGATTCAGCAGTATAAGTCCATTGTTGTTACTGCCATATTACAAATTTCACTGATTCTGCAGTATAAGTCCAGTGGTACTCTCCTGTGCCGCATATAATTTTTAAAGGCTTTGCCGAGTGTGTGTGGCTTAGGGGTACACTCTCTTGTGCTACATATAATGCAGAACAAAAATTTGGAGGATAAAGTAGGCAAAGATCAAGACCCACTTCCTCCTAATGCTGAAGCTGCTGCCACAAATCATGACATAGATGATGAAATGCCATCAACGTCGTCTGGCAAGCCCGATGCCCAATCTCCTAGTACAGGGCATGAAAAAGCCCAAGTTCAGTAAAAGTAGCAAAAAGAGAAACTTAAAATCATCTGAGGAGAAATGTAAACTTGCCAATATGCCATTTACGACACGGAGTGGCAAGGAACGGCTTAGGCCCTGGCCCGTGTTAATGACTAGTGGTTCAGCTTCACCCAAGGATCTTAGCCCTCCTCCTCCTCCCCCCCCACAAAAAATTGAAGAGAGTTATGCTGTCAGCAACAAAACAGCAAACAACTCTGCCTTCTAAAGAAAAATTATCACAAATCCCCAAGGCGAGTCCAAGGGTGTTGGTGGTTGTCAAGACTGACCTTCCCATCACTGTACGGGAAGAGGTGGCTCTGGAGGAGGCTATTGATGTAACTGGCGCTGTGGAGGAACTTGATGATGAGGATGCTGATGTGGTTATTGTAAATGAGGCACCAGGGGGGGAAACAGCTGATGTCCATGGGATGAAAAAGCTAATTGTCATGCCTGGTCAGAAGACCAAAAAATGCACCTCTTCGGTCTGGAGTTATTTTTATCAAAATCCGGCCAACCAATGTATGGCCATATGTAGCTTATGTAAAGCTCAAATAAGCAGGGGTAAGGCTCTTGTCCACCTAGGGATATCCTCCCTTATACATCACCTGAAGAACCTTCATAATTCAGTGGTTAGTTCAGGAACCGGGGCTAGGACCATCATCAGTACAGGGACACCTAAATCCCTTGGTCCTGTTGGATACACACCAGCAACACCCTCCTCGTCAACTTCCTCCACAATCTCCATCAGATTCAGTCCTGCAGCCGAAGTAACCAGCCAGACTGAGTCCTCTTCCATACGGGATTCATCCGAGGAATCCTGCAGCGATACGCCTACTACTGCCACTGTTGCTGCTGTTAGTCGGTCATCTTCCAAGAGGGGAAGTCGTAAGACCACTACGTCTTTCACAAAACAATTGACCGTCCAACAGTCGTTTGCCATGACCACAAAATACGATAGTAGTCACCCTATTGCAAAGCGTATAACTGCGGCTGTAACTGCTATGTTGGTGTTAGACGTGCGCCCGGTGTCCGCCATCAGTGGAGTGGGATTTAGAGGGTTGATGGAGGTTTTGTGTCCCCGGTACCAAATCCCGTCGAGATTCCACTTCACTAGGCAGGCGATACCAAAGATGTACAGAGAAGTACGAGCAAGTGTCCTCAGTGCTCTTAAAAATGTGGTTGTACCCACTGTCCACTTAACCACGGACATGTGGACAAGTGGTTCAGGGCAAACTAAGGACTATATGACTGTGACAGCCCACTGGGTAGATGCATCGCCTTCCACAGCAACAGCAGCAGCTGCATCAGTAGCAGCATCTACACAATGGCTGCTCGTGCAAAGGCAGGCAACATTGTGTATTACAGGCTTTAATAAGAGGCACAACGCTGACAACATATTAGAGAAACTGAGGGAAATTATCTCCCAATGGCTAACCCCACTTAGACTCTCGTGGGGATTTGTGGTGTCAGACAATGCCAGTAACATTGTGCGGGCATTAAATATGGGCAATTTCCAGCACGTCCCATGTTTTGCACACACTGTTAATTTGGTGGTGCAGCATTACCTCAAGAGTGACAGGGGTGTGCAGGAGATGCTTGCTGGACACTTTCGGCATTCTTCCAGTGCCTAACGCAGACTGGAGCACCATCAAATAAGTCTGAAACTGCCCTGCCATCACCTCAAACAAGAGGTTGCAACGCGCTGGAACTCCACCCTCTATATGCTGCAGAGGATGGAGGAGCAGCAAAAGGCCATTCAAGCCTACACAGCCACCTACGACATAGGCAAAGGAGTGGGGATGCGCCTGAGTCAAGCCTACTGGAGACTGATTTCCGTGTTGTGCAAGGTTCTGCAGCCATTTGAACTTGCCACACGAGAAGTCAGTTCCGACACTGCCAGCTTGAGTCAGGTGATTCCCCTGATCAGGCTTTTGCAGAAGCAGCTGGAAAAAGTGAGGGAGGAGCTGGTACACCATTGCGATTCCACAAAGCATGTAGCTCTTGTGGATGAAGCCCTTCGTACGCTTTGCCAGGATTCGAGGGTGGTCACTCTTTTAAAGTCAGAGGAATACATTCTGGCCACCGTTCTCGATTCTCGGTTTATAGCGTATGTTGTGTCTCTGTTTCCGGCGGACACAAGTCTACAGCGGTGCAAAGACCTGCTGGTCAGGAGATTGTCCTCTGAAGAGGACCGTGACATGCCAACAGCTCCACCTTCATTTTCTTCCACACCTGTGGCTGCGAGGAAAAAGCTCAGTTTTCATAAAAGACCCGCTGGCGGGGATGCTGAGAACATCTGGTCCGGACTGAAGGACCTGCCAACCATTGCAGACATGTCTACTGTCGCTGCATTGGATGCTGTCACAATAGAAAAAATGGTGGAGGATTATTTTACTGACACCATCCAAATACACATGTCAGACAGTCCATATTGTTACTGGCAGGAAAAAAAGGCAGTTTGGAAGCCCCTGTACAAACTGGCTCTATTTTACCTGAGTTGTCCCCCCTCCAGTGTGTACTCGGAAAGAGTTTTTAGTGCAGCGCGTAACCTGGTCAGTGAGCGGCGAAGGAGGTTGCTTCCTCAGAACGTTGAAAAAATGATGTTCATAAAAATGAATTATCAATTACTCAATCAAGTACAGCACTGGCCTCCAGATACTACAGAGGGACCTGTGGTTGTGGAGTCCAGCGGGGACGAATTGATAATGTGTGAGGATGAGGAAGTACACACTGAAGGGGGCGAGGAATCTGAGGATGAGGACGACATCTTGCCTCAGTAGAGCCAGTTGAGTTTGTACAGGGAGAGATGAATAGCTTTTTTGGTGTGGGGGCCCAAACAAACCAATCATTTCAGCCACAGTTGTTTGGTAGGCCCTGTCGCTGAAATGATTGGTTTGTTAAAGTGTGCATGTCCTATTTCAACAACATAAGGGTGGGTGGGAGGGCCCAAGGACAATTTCATCTTGCAACTCATTTTTTGGCATTATGTGACCGTTCAACAGTCGTTTGCCATGAGCACAAAGTAAAACAAAATTAAAACCAATTAAACAAATTAAACCAAAAGTTAAATGCCCAGTCATAATAAAAAAAAAAGAGGTATTGACGTCCTCGAACTACTGTAGTGTTTATAACTTAGAAACACTACACTTGAAAGCTTGAGCCTTTAAATGAAAAAGTCCCTCTGCATTGCACGAATATTTGCGACAAGAGGTATTGACGTGCTCGAACTACTGTAGGGTTTATAACTTAGAAACACTACACTTGAAAGTCGGAGGAGGTATTGTGGCCCCGGTACCAAATTGGGTACCGGGACCACTCCACTATGCAGTCCAGAAAGCTACCTCGGTGAAACGTTTTGGACTAAAAACAATATTGTGAGGTGTTCAGAATAGACTGGAAATTAGTGGAAATGATTGTTATTGAATGTTATTGAGGTAAATTATAGCGTAGGAGTGAAAATAAACCAAAAAAACTTGATTTTAACACTTTTTATGCTTTTTTCAAAATAAATCCGAATCCAAAAACCTTAAATCCGAACCAAAACCTTTCGTCAGTTGTTTTGTGAAACAAATCCGAACCCAAAACACAAAACACGAGACACCAAAAGTGGCCGGTGCACATCCCTAATTATTACTGCTCATGTCTACCTACTGATGACTGCCCTTTATTAATATGACATGATGTCCAATCGACACTGGTATTATTGTGTGTAACGTGATGGCACTATTGTCGATTATGGTTCTAGAATTGGTGAATTCCTTTTGTCTTTTTTATGAATTAGCAACCCCTAAAGCATTTTTTAAGAGGAACATTGAGGACCTAAAATGTGTTTGTGCTGACGGGTCATCCAGGACCAAAAATGAGGACCTAACTAGAAGAATCTCTACTGTGTTATTTTACTGTTTCAACCTGCAAATATAAGTACATTTTAAAGGTCCAACCTACTAAGTAATGGAGCTGGGGCTTTAAAACATGTTAACTTTGCTTAATTATGTGGCGTTCTTTGCACAAAGTTTTACATTGAAATATTTTTATGAGCAACCTTCACAAACTGATTTTGAGAGCCACAATACGAAATAATCTAGGTTTGACCAGTTTAATAACTAACATTGCATGAATACATTAAATATCCACAGAATATAAGATTACAGCAGAGCAATTGTATCAGGTTGTTTTGAGTTCTCAGGTATGGATCAATCATACTGTGTCACGGGCACTAGGAGTCTTTACCCAGGGATCACCAGGTGGTAGGCTTACCAGAGCAATGTAGATGGTAACAGGGTACTCTGGTAGCGGGGTGATCACGGAACAGGAAACAGCAGATGATGAGATGCTCAGGAAAGTCTATGACTAGCAGCACTGGTAATATGGAGGTAATAGTACACGAGGAACTGTAGGACAAGGACACGTGTAGGTAGTCAGTGGTCTGCGATAGCAAGTTGTACCACTGCTATAGTGAGGAGGAATGTCCAACAGAAACGAGGAGGTGATGAGAGTCAGCGGTCTGCGGATAGCAAGTAGTACCGCTGTCTGAGTGAAGGAATGGAATCCAAGGGGAGGTATCCGGGGAGTCAGTGGTCTGCGATAGCAAGTTGTACCACTGCTATGTGAGAGGATACTGGAACAGGTGATACCGGAAACAGGGATCAGTGGTCTGCTACTAGCAAGTTGTACCACTGAATATATATGTGAGGAGGTGCACGGGGAGAGACTGCAACACAGGATATACACAGGCACCTTATATACGATCCACAGTAACATGCACAATATATATATAAATGACTGAACAGGTCTGCAAATATAGGAAGTCTCTTGAAGCAGTCCAGCACAAGTTAACACAGTCAATGATGGCAATAGACTCAGCGTATAGCAGACTCCAGCGGAGAACCAACACAGTCCAGCAAGATATGCAATACACCAGCACAGTCAATGAGAAGTATGCATACCGTGGTTCAGAAGCAGGTAGTCAAATAGGAGTGCAGGGATACCTGAGCGGCAGGAGGCCGGCTGGATGAGAAGTCCCAGGATACCTGAGGCAGCGGTCAGTAAGTGCAGCGCACAGATAAGTAGACCAACAGGGACACGAATCCACAGGAATCAATAACACGTGGAACTGGACTCACGCAGAACCCAGGAGAGTGGCGATGATCCAGCAGAGGAGTAGTAGATGAAATATAAATCCAATGCAGACAGGAGGGTAGACCTGCGGGACGCGTGAAGGCGTGGAGAGCGGATCAGCAGTAGATGGATTATAGCGCGGTCAGCAGCAGCAGGACTCTGCGGTACACGGAGGTAACCAGTAGCAACCAATAGTTGTCAGTAGCGATGGCACACGGGATAGCAGAGCAGACCAGGAGCTGTTGATCACGGAGAGTAGCAAATGGCAATGAGAGCAGCAGTCTCGAGGAAACACAGAAGAGCTGAGAAGAGACTGCAGTGCACAGGAGCAGCGGATAGGAATCAGCTAACTTGTCACGATGATGAACACAGGCGAGTTGTAGGCTGGAGGCTGTAGTGCACGGAAGCAGCGGGTAGACATCAGCTAACAATCCCGATGATGAACACAGGCGAGTTGTAGGCTGGAGGCTGTAGTGCACGGAAGCAGCGGATAGACAACAACTAACAGTCACGATAATGAACACAGGCGAGTTGCAGGCTGAAGGCTTGTAGTGCACGGAGGCAGCGGATAGGAATCAGCTCACTGACTTGATGAGGAACAGGTGAGTGGATGTAAAGTAACGGTTGGAGTGCACAGAGGCAGCGGGTAGGAACCAGCAAACAGTCACAGTGAAATATAATAGCGATGAAGTGGATTAGAGGACTGAAGTGCACGAAGGCAGCGGATAGGAATCAGCAAACAGTCACAATAATAAGTAGTAGCGTTGAAGTGGTTTGGAAGACTGTAGTGCACGGAGGCAGCGGATAGGAATCAGCTAACAGTCACGATGATATAGTTGATGGTAGAAGTGGTATGGGGACCACAGTAGTAGAAGTGGTTTGGAAACCACAGAGGTAGAAGTGGTTTGGAAACCACAGGAATCAGCAGCGCTGAAAACACGAGGAATACAGGAACACCTTCAGAGACTCATAGGGAATGAGACTCCAAGATCAGGCAACGTGGTGTTGACCACAGGTGCTTAATATAGGGAGTGTTGCCTGATCTGCCAATTGAGTTAAAGGGACATACGCAGAAGTATAGGAAAGGGCTGCGCATGCGCAGACCCTCAGGATGGAGGACGGCCACGGTTCCTAAATGTCCGGGAAGAGGCACTCACGGTACGGTGAGTGACATACTGTTACACTCAATTAAAGTGTGCAAATAAATCTGTATATTTAATAAAATACCTATTATAAATAGATGTCTGTTACCATACCTGCAGTGATTCTTCAAATGTTTAATTTAAACTGTAATACTTAGGAAGTATGGTCTGCTGTTCCCTAACAATGTTTCTTAATACATATAGCTACATCTACCATCAGTACATAATTTGTTTCTTCCATCTGGCTGTAATCAGTAGTAAAGTAGCTGGGATCTGGGCATGTAGGTGGCTCTATGTATCTGGTTATTTCTGATATGTGGTATGTAGACTTTGCTTATAAAGTAATGCTTAAGGGTTGTTAGTGGTGGTCTCATTTTAAGTCAAAATAATAAATTAAATGAACTCTACTCAGTTAACAATCTAAAGTGGTTGGTCCAATATAAGCAAATACAATTTAATGTGTTACTTTGTTTTGATAAATTATATTCAAATTATTAGTATTTTCAATTTACAAGTCTAAAGAAATGGTCTCAAAGGACACATGTTCATCAAGGCAGCTGTGAATCAGTACCTTTTAAAAGAGTGTAAATTACATAATTTGTACTTTATTGGTACTTGACAAAGTTTAAAGTCATTTTTAATCATTTGTGTATATAATATTTGCTGTTACTTGTGAAGTCAACATAATCAGTATCTTAGATTTTATATGCACAAAAGCTGCTATTCTCAAGAGTATATCAAATAGCAACTTAGCAACTGCATACTTAATTCTAAAAAAAATCTTATTTACATATAAATTTACATTTCACCCAACAGCTTGTTTCTAGTTTCTGATAGAACAAGTTACAAATATTACACGTTGCAGAGTTTTGTGAGCCATTAAATTATTTTTAGTAATTTGCAAAGGTTATCAGATCTTCTACATCAAACAACTATAGCAACAACAAGAGGCTTAATACAAAAATTGTGTAATATATGACAAAGGTTTGAAAAAAGTGTAGCAGTCAATTGTAACTTGGGAAATTTAAACTGTAATATGTTAAATCTATCTTAACACAGGGAGGTGTGCTATCATTCCTAGGTGCTGTCAGATGTAATTGCAGCTGGAAGAAATTTTGTCTTGAATTGCAGGTAATATTAATCTGTGGATTAATTTGGAAATAATTTACAAAGCGCATGCCACACCACAAAAACACTGGAAGCTCCGATTTCGTAGCATTTTGTACCTTCCAATGGCGCTTCAGCACAGAAACACTTTTTCAGCCACTTTGCCCAGGTGAATAAAAATTGCGTATGAATGCTGACTTACAGTCACCCCTGCCAAACTAAAAGGAGGACCCATTAGACCACTGCCTGCCTAGATGTCTATAGGACATATAGAAATGCAGTGAACACTACTGAAGCATATATACATCACATTTCTGACTGTTAAAATAGGTAAAAACAGACTGTCATCTAAATAGATTCTTAATGTTCCTCACATTAATGGTGAATAAGGAAATAGACTCTATTAGTTGGGAGGAAAGAAAGGTTAGGATATACAGCAGGGGCTGGCTGGCAGACTTTAGCCCGGGGGGCAAGCACACAGCACTGGCCCATAAGTAGCAGTCCATCCTTAAAGGGTGGATTTCAGTACAATATATATTTAGCAATATAAATAGAGCCTATTTTAGTGTTGCTTAATCCAGTGATACTTTATTAGTATAAATGATAAATCTTAAATAAAATAAATAAACAACAAAAAACAAACCTCACTTTATATTGCATTTTATATGTTCCTTCTCCCTACAGCACTTTTATCAAAATGCTAAAAGTCTGTTTGCTTTAAAAACCTATTGTTTTTTGCCAGCAAAATCGCTTGTTTTTGCTTCACCCTATATACTAACAGGGTTATTAATTGTTTTAGGGTTAACCTAAGCCAAATAATATTAGGGGTGGTACTGGGAGGAGGAGTATAGCACTAGGTGCCAATCTGACACCCTGCTCCAGAGCTGGATTAAGGCTCTGGGGGGCTCGGGGCCCTTTAAACAGGGAGGGGGGGGGCACTATGATGTAACATGGTTATCATTTTAGACAAATACACAGGCAATACTGTGTGCACTACTGTTAGGTGCATGCAGTTCTGCCTTCACGAACAGTACACTGTGAACCGGGACATACCTACCAACTGTCCTTGCAGTCGGACCAAATCCTGACTAAGCAAGATAGTCAACCAAATTCAGGACTGTCCCACCGGACTCAGGACTGTTGGCAGACTGTCCTTCTCTCTCCTACCTGCTCTTGTAACTGTCACCACTTGTGGCTGCTGGTTTCTTTAGCTCATTTGCTGCTTGTCTGGATCCTGGAATCTTGGTGTAAAAGGATTTCTAGGGTGATTATGGGGTTTTAATTTCCTTAATAATCTGGCAAATGTATGGATGACCATTTAATACCGTAACATATGAGTATTACTGTCAACCCACTCCTCGCAAAGGTAATTGTGATGTAACCTAAGAAATATAATTCTTATTTTCCCTTAAATCCACAGGACCAATATTCATATAATAGCTTATGCTCATATCTTCAAGAAAAACTATACACAAAATATAGATTAATTTAAAACATGTTGCATTATTAACATTCTAATTGTAAAACTCATGTATATATTATAAAACAGTAAACGGCATAACAATATTTTACACAAAGTATAGATTTCGGTGCCATATATTACATTTATTGCCTGTTATATAAATATACAAGTCATTGTGTGTGTGTTTTGACTAACTATTGTCTAAAGGTGTGTGAATGTGTGTGTATAAAGCTTTACCTGTTGTTCTGGGTGTGTCACAGGGGGGCCTCAAGGGGAAATGGAGGCCCTCTTAGCCCAGGGGCCTCCATTCCCTTAATCCGGCCCTAGTGCAGGGGGAGGAGGGGAAAGACCCATGGGGGAGGGAGAACACACAGACAATCAAGCATACATCTTAGCCTTCCAAATATTCTCACATACTCTACCCCATTTATCCCTCTGTCATTTCATTCCACTTATCTCAAAGTCCAACCGCCATTATTCACTATCCAAATTCCCTTCACATGAGAGTTTCTAGATGGCAGCCATTTTACAAGCATGTCAGATACTAAATCCATTTCCTCTATTGTCTGAACTCAGCATGCTCTAAACACATGGTATTTCACCTTGCTGCCATATTAACTACATCAACATTTCCAGAAATAAACCACATTATTTCAGAGATGCAGATTTACAAACTACCCTTTAAACCAACCGTATAACAAAGCATTATATTAAACAATCTGACCACTTCCTGAACAATCCAATCACTTGCTATGCATCTATATACTAAATTCCTTCACACTTTTAAACAGCAGTATAGCAGACTTTCCAATACCATCTACACGGTTTCTTCAATTTCCCATTAAATACTTTTCCAACACCACCATTCTTTCTAACAAACAAACTATGCACAACCTTTTCCATACATTTACACTAAACTGCATAAAACAAACTATTTCCATACACTTCTATTACACAACATTTGCAATTTCCATTAGCCTTTCAAGAATAACCTTTTCAAAAACCACAAATGCTTCCATGTGAACCAACAATCCATCCTAAATATAACAGTAACTCCAGGAATTGTATAATATTACAGGAATCAACACACTGTCAGCCATCTAAAGCACATGTTCTTTTAATGGCCTAATTTACTGCCAATGCAACTTTCATAGCAACAGGGCTCAGTTCTTATTAGTCTACATAATCACATACAAATCAGACAGCATACCATTACCTATGTTATATCTACACAGCATGGCAACACTATTACAAGGCATGCATTCATGTAACACTATCCATACCACATCAAAATCTTCACTAACTCCATTTTATCTGAACTCAGACAGTTCCATTCAAATAACCTAACAAAACTATATTATACCATTAAACCAACACATAACCACACAGAACTATATATATATATATATATCCAGATTCAACTCCATTTTATGTGAACTCAGACAGTTCCATTCAAATAACCTAACAAAACTCCATTACGACATTAGTCAACCTTCTTCTATTCAAAAATACATTGCAAACTATATATTTGAAGATTCACTCACCTTTCATTCATTCCATTCAAAGACTCCATTATAAACTTATCCTACTAGCCAGGGCTTAAGGCCCTCAGACAACTAACTTTCCTGCATGTCCAGCTAGAAGCTCTGTCTGCATGACTTATCAGGCTGGCAGCAGTGCACAAAGAGGCAATTTCTTCCTTGTGTTAGGTATATCAAAAACCTTTCATGTGGGCTGAGTTTGCCTATCCACAGGAACTGCTCACAGCATTCATATGCTAATAACTGACCAACTGAACAGACTTGTTTCACTGGTATTCAAGTTCCACAGTAACAGGTGGGGGAGAGAGAGCTTTGTGCCTAGTCACCTTCTAATTCAATTGTGGTTGAATTCTGATATATGTTATAAAATGAGATATAAAATATAAAATTATTTATATACTCTTCATCTGTTGGAGGCCCTATTTGAAAACAAAAAAATGAGTACATAAAATTTAGAAAACTCCAGCCAGCCTCAACATTAAAATAATAATATTCACATTTGCTAACTAGGGGCCCGATTCATCAAAGTTCGCAAACGCATACGCATCTGCTAAATGGCTCTGCGCATGCGCGAAATGACGCTTAGGCAGCGCAAAACACTACATACGCTACTCAAGCACGGCAGATACAGCTCTCAAAAGGTGACTCAATCTCAAACTCCAACGCAAATAGATTTGAGATGACTGCTGACCACTTGAGAACATATGGGTGGGAATGGGCGGAGAGTAGGCGCGGACTGGGTGGAGATGAGATAGTACTTGAGTAAAGTAGGCGTTATGCTTTTTCACTTGAGAATAGTAGGCGTTCCCTCTGCCCAGATGAGTGAAACTGACGTCACTCCTGTCTCAAATCTTTCACAAAAGTTAAGGAAGGCCAGGGTCATGTTTAACTCCAATACAGCTAGCTAAAACCACTATTAAACGCCTTTAGGAGCATCTTTTGCGTTTAAAATGCAAAACGAAATATGCACAACATACATACATATCAATACAGACTGCCTGTGGCTTTTTTTTTTTTTTTGGTAAAAAATTTTTTTTATTGAGCTTTTAGATATCTTACAAATGTTCCATTAGTATGTTTGTGTAAATTAAGCTTTTTTTCCTTTACATACCCCTTTCTAATCAATGCAATTCGCAAGTGCAACATGTTTGATGTTATTTTGGCCCTTTGGCCTCAATCCGGAACTGCCGGAATGCCGGAATTAGTTAGCTGGAAATAGCGCCCTCTGCTGCTTACTGCCTCTTCAGTAAAGAGGACTGCCTTTTATAGGCCTGTACACGGCTAGCCACATATCTTCTCAGCATTATGGGGAGAATCCAGGTCACAGTGCATTCCGGCTGCCGGAATGGTTGCCTCAGTGCATTCCACATTCATTCCGGCTGCCGGAATGGTTGCCTCAGTGCATTCCACATTCATTCCACTGCCGGAATGGTTGCCTCAGTGCATTCCACATTCATTCCACTGCCGGAATGGTTGCCTCAGTGCATTCCACATTCATTCCGGCTGCCGGAATGGTTGCCTCAGTGCATTCCACATTCATTCCACTGCCGGAATGGTTGCGTCAGTGCATTCCACATTCATTCCACTGCCGGAATGGTTGCCTCAGTGCATTCCACATTCATTCCACTGCCGGAATGGTTGCCTCAGTGCATTCCACATTCATTCCGGCTGCCGGAATGGTTGCCTCAGTGCATTCCACATTCATTCCACTGCCGGAATGGTTGCCTCAGTGCATTCCACATTCATTCCACTGCCGGAATGGTTGCCTCAGTGCATTCCACATTCATTCCGGCTGCCGGAATGGTTGCCTCAGTGCATTCCACATTCATTCCGGCTGCCGGAATGGTTGCCTCAGTGCATTCCACATTCATTCCGGCTGCCGGAATGGTTGCCTCAGTGCATTCCACATTCATTCCGGCTGCCGGAATGGTTGCCTCAGTGCATTCCACATTCATTCCGGCTGCCGGAATGGTTGCCTCAGTGCATTCCACATTCATTCCGGCTGCCGGAATGGTTGCCTCAGTGCATTCCACATTCATTCCACTGCCAGAATGGTTGCCTCAGTGCATTCCACATTCATTCCACTGCCGGAATGGTTGCCTCAGTGCATTCCACATTCATTCCACTGCCAGAATTGTTGTGCACACTGCATGGGTAATTATTTCATTTTATGTAAAATGTCTCCCAAACAATAGACTTTGTCATAAATATTTATGATAAATCTCCAACCATTCTGAACAATTACCAATATCATTAGTCTCAATATGTTACATGCCTGATTTGACAGTTGGTGATGGTGCGTTTGCAATAACAAATAATATTAATAGACATATAATAACTCGAAAATATATTTTAGGGTTTTACACACATGATTTATGCAAATTTAAAACAAGTGTACTATTACCACAGGGACACTTTTAACAGCAGCACAAATTGTCTAAGGATATTAATGATCCCTAAGAGCTGAGGGCTGGTGAGGACTCGAACCCACGTAGCAAGTTGGCAAGGTGGATTGCCTAACTGCTACACTACTGTACAAGTGGTGATGTCAAGGGAATAGAATACAAATTAAAGATGACCAGCAACTTCTAGCATAAGTTGTTTCCCTTAAAACATGGGGAAAAATGCCAATACTTGGAAATATTATACCCAGAAAGATTTGGTGCATGCAGAGTCACAATTTATGCATATCGAAATATATCCATGTTGATAAATACAAATCAAAAATAGAACATTTATTGCTCCCATTTCTACAATTTGATTTGGTGGAGCACTTAGCTTTTTCCACTGTTGCCAGTACAGAATTCCTATGTCTTTGAAATCCAAAGTCTTTGCCAACAACTGCTTTGCTGTGTTGTAGCTGATAACACTGTTGAACATTACATATAGCCACCTTACACACCAAAACATATACTAAGTCACAGAGTGGAATAAATACCCTCAAACTTGTAAATATACCAAGCTTAGCCACATACACGCATCATTCAGGGTTCAAACTCATTACCTTGTTGTTGCAAGCTCATTTCTTTATTCACTGAGTTATACTTCACATTGAAACACCAACACCAAACTGCACATTAACTAGTTAGCACAGCTGAATGACTGTCTTAGACCTGATAAATTGGCCATGTTGCAATTAATATGAACAGCATGATGGATAACGTGGTATTAAAATATTAACCCTAGATAAACACACACATTAATAAAAACACTGTTTTACTAAAGCAGCAGGAGCTGCAAAAACGTCACCAAACAAACGCGAATTAAGCGCGTTTGCAAATCTTATGCTAAATACAAGCAGTTGCATATAGTTTTTTACTTTTAGGAGTATGCTTCATAATGTATTTTATTAACTCACTTGGTGCTTAGGGTTGACCTGGGGCCTCGAACTTCTGCACTTAGTATTGGGGGGTGAAATACATAACCACTACACTATCGTGGCACATCTAAATGTAGCACATGCAAATGAATCATACCTCATAGAATTGTACTTAAAACTATTTTACCCATACTATTGCCACAACACTAACAGCTTAGCTCATTAATGACATCTGTAATAATCGTTATAATCTCTACTTACCTACAGAAAATAAACGTTGCTCACATGTCAGGTCACTTTTACACAAAACCACACTTGGCTAATTAGAACGCACCTGCGTGCTCCTAATGCCGTGTCCGGCATACTCTCCGGCCTACTCACCTGCATTTAATTCACTAATTACAGTGTTACTTAAAAAGACCTTGCTTGGCCTTCTGTGTTGTTGGGAGATTCACAATTCTGGGTAAGTAGCCCTTAATGGTGAAATGTTTCATAATCTCTGCAGTTTATTGCTGTACCTTGCTCAACACTCATGTTTATTTGTAGGAAAAGATATTGGTGAGATACAGATAGAAAATGATGCTGAAAGGTCCTAATGGTGAAGCTTTTTATGTTGAAGGTTAGTGGAAAAGTCTTTAATTAGCTGCAGAGTTTGAATATTGAGGCAACTGTGTAGACTTGGGATGTGTCTCTGCATAGATACCTCTCGACTGTAGTGACACACATAAAGATTATCCATCTATATTGATTTATTTTGTACCTGTTTACCCTCCCCTCCACAGATCTTGGTCCTGGATTGTGTTTTTTGGGTGTCTAGTGATTGCTTATTGACATTCCACATTTGTGTGTGTGTGTGGTAAGTAGAAACCAGATATTGTTTTATTACATACCCCTTGTTAAAATACTTTGCATTAAGAATGTCCATACTGTTTTTTGTTTTTTTTTCTTTTCTTTTTCTAATACCTTTTATTTGAAGTGTGGTTTTTCAGACCCTACCTTAAAGACACATTAACACTCTGTGCTTGAGTCATTAAGGAGAGCAAAGGATAAAAAATAAGTAAATGTTATAGTGGACAAAGCATGTTACAATGTAAGGGGTCAATGTTTTATTTAATTTTTTTTTTTTTTTGGAACAAAACATAAATATCTTCACATTTAAAAGATCAGTGGTCAAATCATGTGCAAGCTTAGTCAAGGGTTGATTATCTAAGGTATGGTAATTCAAAATGGGAATATGAATAGACATGGTCTGGTGTGTTACTGAAATGGTTTATATGTGTAATAATAGGGGAAAAACCATGGCTACCTGTATTTTACCTTTTACAATGTGTGTAGAAAGTATAGCTTCATGCCTCCAAGTTTAGCCTTAATGTCTTTAGCTAAATGCACGTTAATGGGGTAGTTTAAATCAACAGCCTAATGTGGCAACATAATTGATGTTTGGTTTTTCTACAGTTTATTGATCAGCACATATAGTGTTGAGAAGTGCACATTATTGACACTTTATTTGTTTTTCTTATATCTACAGCCTTTAGATTACACTTGGCCTGCAGTGCTGGCTTTTCTGCCATTGCACTTCCTTTTGGAGTTGGTGGATGTTGCCATGGTGAAGGGTGTTGTCAAAAGTAAGTAGTATAGTGTTATCTGCACTAAAATGTGATTGGCCAGTGAGTGTGCTCCATACAATAATGTCGTCGTTACTAAGCCTGCAATGTGTGGTTGCACAAACAAAACATATGGGCAGATGCTAGCTATGTAACATATGGGTTTGGTGTTTCAAATTAAGTCAAATAGTGCATGCAGAATCCTAGGTATAGTCCAAACACACAAGCCATTATTATACACTATAATATTACCGGCTTTTTTACACATGCCAATACAGTGCTCAATCTCTTGATATCAAAATGTAAGTTGTCTGAGCTAATATTGCCATATTAATTTGTTGCCTTTCGTTCAACAGGGTGTGTTGGCGTGGATTTTGGATTTGTGCAATTCGTGTCTCACTACATGTTGTTGAATTTCTCCAGAGCTCCAAGCCTGCTTATGTCTCTTCAGTCTGGCCAGATTGTCATCTCTTAATCCAAGGATTTTTACACACACAGACCATTACCTTGTTTGCTTTGTTTTTGTCAGCACGTTTGAATTCATATATGTAATAAATCTAGCCTATGCTGCAAATGTGTCAGCAATCAGTTGTCATGCCATTTTGTACCATTACTACAGTGCACTGATTAATATTTTAATACCCATAAATCCATGTGTAGTGCTATCAAAACTATTGTGGAACAGGTTTTATTTTAAATGAATCTATGAAATCTAGGTGTGGTTATTTTCTCCTTTGCCACAGATACACCATAGCCTACAAACACGCTAAATGGGGTAAATGTATAGTTTTAGAAAATGTCCATAGTGTGGAGGTTTGTATGTGAGTTTGGTGCTTAGTAGTAAATTGTTTGGACACTTTCAGCTTTTAGAGCGAACATGTGATGTGCGTAGGAATATAGGCATCACATTACAGGTAAATGTATATAAAGAAAGCAAAAATGTTAGCAGTGTCAGGTCACACACTACCAACTTTTGGCCCTTGGCCAAATGGGATAACAATATTTTTCGCTTGTGCTAGTGGCACTTTGTTTCAAAGTGGTCCAACACCTACATGCCAGACACAAACCCCACACTAACAATGATGTTGAATGCATTAGGGCACTAAGCTAGTGGAGTCTTGCTACAAGGCCATAATACCATCACCTAGGGCCTGAATCATTAGTAATCTTATCTTGTGCAAAAGGTAAGATGCTTCTTGTTACAAAGAAACGGGGAGATAAGAGTGAAGCAAAGATGGATTTTCATCCTAGCGTAAGAAATTCGTCACGTATGCAGTGGCTTTTGCTTCTTATCTCCCTTTTCTGAGCATGAACAGAGTGGATTAGCTTAAGATAAGCAAAAAATGACAGATAAGATCCTTAATGAATCAGGCCCCTAGTTTGCTAATTGGTCAAGGCACCTATATGTAATTTTACAGCCAACATAGATACTCCACATGAGAACTAGTTACATTAGTCTGATTACCCATTGTTAGGCAGCAGTCACTTGATATGTTTGCTGCACCTGATAATGTAGGTCTCCAATGTTATTGTGGTGTAGAAATGTGAAATTTATTCTCAATGCCATTTTCATGTAGCTTGCCCTCTGAAAGTGGAAAGTAGTGACAAATTAACATTCCACCTTTGTTTCTCTTCAAAGTGTGTGTGTCGTAATACCACCTATGTCTGTTTAAACATGCTAGTCAATGTTAACAATCATTTGCAGCATTTGTCCATGCCTTGGGCAAGGGAAGTACAAAGCCTTAATGTACAGATATCCTCCCTTTAGGATTATGGCTCCATGTTCAAATTCCTTTACCACCATCTAATGCAGGGGTGGGCAAACCTGTCCTCAAGGGCCATATCCAGTTCATGTTTTTAGGGTTTCTTTAATCATGTACAGCTGAGTTAATCTATTTGGCTGGGTCAGTAATTATCCCACCTGTTTCTACAGACAGAAATCCTAAAAACATGAACTGGATATGGCCCTTGAGGACAGGTTTGCCCACCCCTGATCTAATCCAAGAGTGTTGGGCCGAGCACACAGTATTTTGAGGGATTAATGTCTGGTAGATATTGTTGATGTTTACATTGTTAGGTGAGGCATCCAGTTTTTTTGGCTTATAGAAGGTGAACGTGTGCAATGGGTACCTGTGTCTGTATTGGCAAGAAATCACAACATACCAAGCTTCAAATGATAATATGTTGCCCGTTATATAAAATTGCTTGGCCTTGCATAAATGTTTTCCAAAACTTGAAGGGAGCCAAATCCAAGTGACGTGCCCACTTTAACAATGAATGTATCAGTGTACATTACGTAAGAAACTCTAGGGTCTGTTTGTTATAATAATGTATTCAAGGTTCCAGATTGGTTTAAACTATCATGGATTGGGGGGGGATCAGATCATAGAGTTTGGAAAAGTCTTTACAGAATAGGAGTTTGGGGGACAAACTACCTCTTGCAGTCTACTTACTTGTATTACAGAGTGTGCTTCTTTGCCTGACCAAACCATATCTATACTCCAAGCTTTTTCATTTGCGTCTTACATGATTAGTCAGACACACAGCACTACATACACCCTTATAGTGTGTCAAACTGTCACGTTAGTCTGTATTTCTTGATCCGAATCAGGGACCCTTGGGATTACCTGCAGCAGGTCTGAATCTGAACAGAGCAGCCTGGATGATCTTCCTGCTCATGTTCTTGCTGATTGTCCAATCTTGCAGGGGAATGAGCAGTCTGAGAATGTGGACACAAACACTGATTTTGTAATGCAGCCAGAAACACTGGGGCCAATAACTATCCACTGGAGAGAAGTGTGTTGTTCAGGCAATGAACAGATCACAGCAGCAGCTTTAAATAGTTTGTCCCAAGCAACTATTGGCTGAGCACTTAATGGGATCACAGGTGCTGAATCTGGTTGATCTGGAATGATCACCTGACTGCATCCAAGATGCCTGTGCACATGCAGCAGAACAAACAGTGTGTGTTTGATTACAAACGGAGCTGTGGAGGACGGGAATGTTGCTGACGACCAGAAGGCACCCAGGTAGCCGTGATATGACCGTGGCTGATGGGGTAAGTGCACCTAAGATCCAAATGTGAGACCCAACCTATATGTGCTTAGTGCAATAAGGTCATGAGGTTACATGTAAATAACTGTTATGCTAAATGACGTCCAGTGTACCACACACTGTGCATTAGCACTAATCTTAAATACAAATCCCTTATTAGATTTTTAGAATTAGCACAGATTCTTACCTGTACAAAATAGTAGTTAACAATATTTGTCCTGTGCCATCATGGGAAAAAAATTTTTTTTTAATTTATTTGGGTTACCTTAACACCTGTCTTTTGTGGTTCCTTTGTGTCAGGTTACAGTTTGCAAATGCAATACTTTCTTGACAGAATGATTTGCCCTACCTCTAAAGGGGCACTGTAGTTGCACGTTGTGTTTGCAATTATTTAGTCAGGCAAATAAAGAAACACTGTGGCAAAAGCATTAAGAAGCTTACCTTGATACACTTCTTGTTTAAGTCTTCTTCAGCAAACCATGGGCCAGATTCATTCTGGAAAGGTAAGGCAAAGTAACTAAGCAAGGGCAAAGCATGTCAGTTTGGAGGGGGATGTAAACCAAAAATGTCATTGGAGATGTAATTTTGGGGTAGGAGAGGTCCTACCTGACATGAACATTTCAGTGTACAAATAAGCTATCAAGTATTTGTGCGGTACATTAGGATACAGACATTTTTTTATTTTCGTGCGCTAAACCTATTGCTAATTTGCACCACTTGCATTTTAAAAGGCTTTTGAGCACCATTCAGAAATATGTATCTTTGACATCTAGGTTCATTACTCAATCAGGGCCATGGCATGGTTTTGGTCAGCACACTGATATTAGATACATATTTGTTTGAATACGTTAATGAATCAGCCAGTTTGTTTGGAGATTATACTATGGTTAGACTTGATAACAAGCATTGTTATTACAAAAAACATTATGGAATCTGCCGTACAAAAGAAATACACATTTCAGTAGTAGGAATTTTTTTATTACAACAAAAAAAAATATACATATTTTCGTCATATATTAAATTATATTTATTAGGTTAAAACAATACAAATTATTTTTTCCGTGTTTTTTTAAAGGCGGTTGGACGGGAGGCTCCCCTACTCCGACTTCTTGTCACCCGTGATGTAGAGGAGTCAGAGGAACCAGGCAATGGGGCAAGGCAAGCGGGTTGTGTCCGTCGAGGTGAGGGTGCAGGGTCAGGGGATGGGGCCACGACAGGCGAGGGGGAAGTGGGCACAACAGGGGATTGGCCATAGCCACGAGCAAAGGCTAAACACATAAGACGACATAGTTCGGGGTCAGGGAGGGCGGAGGCGACAGACACATCAGGGAGGGCGGAGGCGACAGACACATCAGGGAGGGCGGAGGCGACAGACACATCAGGGAGGGCGGAGGCGACAGACAACTGGGTATGGGGGCTGCCGAACAAATAATCTGAGCTGGGTGAAGGGATTGTGCCGGAGGTGCGTTGGGAGTGGACATGCAAGATATCACCCAGGAGTGTTGCAATATTTGTCACTGAAGTATTTAAATTATCCATTTTGGTGGCGAGTGTCGTCAGTAAAGAGGTGTGTGTGCTCATGAAATCGGAGAGTGTGTTAGTGAGACTGGCGATTTGCTGATCCGTGTGTTGGACAGTGCTTGATATTTGTGACAGGTGAACATTCTGTGCAAGAGTGACGTCTTTAAGATTTTCGGCTGCGCGTGCGAGTGTCCGCTGCCTTACATATTCAGCTGGAGGCAGCTGAGGCTCCTCCACATCACGGGCAACTTCATAATCCACTGGTGAAGCAGGCGCCTGCTGCTCACATGCTGTAGAGAGATAATAAGTAAAATAAAGTAATTAGAATCAATGAGTAAGGTGCGATATTATATTGCCAAAAACATCTTACAACGCGTGATGTAGCATTGGTAAAGTGTCAGCTTCCCTTGAATGTGCTAGCAGCCCTTTCCGCTCCCCAAATACAAACATTGCCACTTATGGTCTGACATTTTAGGATGAGCCCTACATATTGAGACCATTTGTCTTCAGTGTGTAAATTTAATTTCCTACTATGTGATAGGCAAACACATTGTGCAATTGAAGTTTACCTTCACACACACATCCTGAGAGTTGACACTTTTACTCAGACAGATACAAAGCTTTACAGACATTAAGTAAGCAAACTCATCATGTACCTAGTGGAGTGGCCTCTTGTGTTCGGGATGGGCTAGAGCCAGTGTCTATGTCGCCCACCCCAACTATCTCCACCAGGGCTATTGCAGCCCTCGCCCGCTCCTCGAGGGGTGTTAAAATAGTACGTAGTCGAGGCCCCCCACCAGTGCCTTGAGCATGCCTGTGAATCTCAACGAGCTTCGCTTTCAGGCGTCCTTTATAGTCTGCCCATCTGTGGAATAGACAAACATTATTGCCTCACATAGTACCTTCAACTCAAAATGACACATTTTTCTATAAAATACATTGCATGTTTGCTAATCACAACAATTTAACCTTCACATACAGTAATACAGATTTTGCTCTTTTGAAGCGCGTATAATGTGGTAAACATATTATGTCAATGTGACCAAGGGCCATGGTGTTATGTTTCTGAAAACAAAGGGCCTGATCAACAAATGCATTGGAGTCACAAGGTGGTTTCACCTCACAGGTGACTAATGCTACTATGTCACAATATCCATATTTATCTCTAGCGATATCTATATATATTATTTGACAAATATACACAGTCAGTAAAGTTAAATAGGGCTATTATTTTTAAATTTAATTCGTACCTTTTCTGTACTTCAACCTTTGTACGCTCATACGGAGATATTTCATTTATGAGCCTTGTGATTTCCTGCCAATGCGTTTGGCGCTCGCGTCCCGTTATTTTCCGGTTCCCACTGTGGAACCTCGCCAGAACCCCTTCTACCAGCACCTCCAGCTCCTCCTCTATATAATTGTTTTTACGCCTAGTTGGCAGCCCTGGTGCCTCCACATTACTTGGGCCAGCATCAGACATATTCCTATTTCAAAGATAAGTTGTGTCTTTATAGGCAATGCACACAGTCAGGTGGTGATACAGAATCTAAGCACATTCCCCCCCTACATAAGGTACAATTTTACAAACTTCTAACTAGGTCTAAAACACATGCCCCTTATTATAATAAACATTGTGGTTTGTCTATTTAACGGCTATTTAGTTTGACCACTGCATTTTGACTGACATATTAGTCAAATACTATAGCAACATTCTCCTACTACTACTACTACTCTTCACTTTTCAAACCATAACATTGGTTTACAGGTTAGCAACACACCAAAATGAAAGATATCACTCAGTTGCAAACCCTATATTGTGTAATTATTATTAATATTTGGTTACAAATCAGCCAGCAACACACTTAAGTGTGTACTCCAAATGCAATTGTGGAGGTATGTGGGCAAAATAAGTGTATACATTTGGACCCATGTGTCCATCAATGCAATGACCTAGTTATTATGCCGTTGAACAAGGATAAGTTTCAAAAGAACTTAGCATACTACTGTAGGCTACTATTGAAAACTTTACATGTTAAATGTGAGGCCAGGGGCCCTTTGCTTACCAGTTTTTTTTTACATTCCGGCCACACATATTGCAGAGGAAACAGTTTACTACATTAGGAGATAAAAATATTTTTGAACTATCCAGAAATTTCAGATAAATTCTTATACTTACTTTTCTCCAAAGTTTGGCACAAAAGACAAAAAATATTTTTAAAGTCAACTGGGTAATGCGTGGTATGGCCTGCAATAAAAAAACCAAATTCATTTTTATAAGCAAGAAAAGGTAATGTGGTAAACAAAACTAACCTCCTAATTTGATTATGGATAAGGTTCAAAAGAACTTAGCATACTGTAGGCTGAAAACTTTATTGCAGAGCAAACAGTTTGCTACATTAGGAGAACACAAAAAATAATAAAATCTTACAATCTCTGATTTAGTTTGGTACTTACTGTTTGTTGTTGGCTTCTTAGACCAATCATCCAAATGTAATGAAATCTTGACTGTGCTCTATCCAGGCTAAAAAGCGAATGAACAGGCACTAGACCAAAGCACAGGTGGGTTTAAATGGAGTGTTGAATTAATAAACCAGGTGTACACTCTTCTTCCTAATTGCGGAGCACACTTTACTCGTCTCAGTGCAGGCGCCCGCCATGTTCTTGGTGGGAGAGACAATCAGAGTCACAACACAGGTGTGTGAAAGCTCCGCGTGTGACGTGAGCACGCCCATACGTGCTCAGCGAACCAATCGGAACGCAGAGGCCCCCATTTTGTGTTATAGACATTATACCAAAATGAGGGCTGCAATTTTCAGCAGGCGTGAGCTGAGTCCTTGCAGAGGGTATGGACAATGTACCCTCTGGACGGTATGTGTCCAACGAGGTGAAGGTGCGGGCCTATCAAAGGGTCCGCAGACACCTCCGCCTCCGATACAACATTCGGCGGAGCACCGTTCAGCTCCAACGGCGGTGGAGCGATCTCCGACGCCGCCAGCCCCAGCTTCTGGAGGAGCTCCGTAGGGAGATCAGAATAAGTGAGTTCTCTACTAATCGCAAAAAAAAAGTCAACATATATATATATTTGCTCTATGGTCCTGATTCATGAAGGATCCTTAACTTGAGAAACTTCTTATTTCAGTCTCCTGGACAAAACCATGTTACAATGCAAGGGGTGCAAATTAGTGTTCTGTTTTGCATATAAGTTAAATACTGACTGTTTTTTCATTTAGCACACAGATACTTGATAGATTATTTGTACACGGAAGTTTAAAGTTGATATTTGTGTGCTACATGAAAAAACAGTCAGTATTTAATTTATGGTCAAAACAGATTACTAATTTGCACCCCTTGCATTGTAACATGGTTTTGTCCAGGATACTGAAATAAGAAGTTTCTCAAGTTAAGGATCCTTCATGAATCAGGCCCTATATGTTTGTAAATATGTTCACCCTAAACACCTGACATGGCCTACATAACAATGTGCAAGCACACTATAAAGGTCATGCCCCTTCCAGTGCACCCAATAAGCTTTGGCTTCTGTGTCCTAAATTTGTGTGCTATCCATTTACTGCCCTAAATGTTTTTGTGTGACAATTTTTACCAATAAGTGTGGTTTAGGAAATCAGGCATTCTAAGTCTTGACCCGAGTGCTGTAACTTGCTAGTCTAACCTTAAAAACATTTTGGAGTGGAAGATGTGTTGTCATTATTGGGTCAAGATTTAAAGACAAAACACCTTAGTGTTTAGACTGATTTTTGCAAGCTCCCATAAGATGCAAACAGATTAGATAGTGTGCTAGATATAGCTAATCAATCATTACTTAACTGCCTATTTAGACTCTTTTAGACTGTAAGGTACTCCCAACAAAGGGTGATTTCCAAAGTATACTCAACATTCAAAGCTTTTTGACCTCCATCCACTAATTCGGTGGTCCTGTAAAGAGAGAACTAATTGACCAGGGCCAAGGGAGTTTGATGACTTAAAAGCACCTACATGAAAAAAACATACTACGGCCAAATGTGAACAAAACCTAATTAGGCGGTCAGTAGTATGTTTGGGGAGTGTGGTAGACAACACATGCAAATATGGAGCAAGCCTCCAAACTCCACACATATGAAACTATCATCAGGGAGTTGAACTCCTGACCCCAGTGCTGTGAGGCAGATGTGCTAACCACTAGACCACTGTGCTGGGCTGACAAGTCATGTGAAATGCTTTGTGTTCATCATGTTTACCTCCTTGCATTGTTAGTAGCAAATATTTATGCCTGCTGACAATGTAAAGTTGATTAAATATGTATGATCACCTGATTGTCTAAATACTATAAGTTTTTTCAAATGGTGATTGTGTTAACATGTCCTTTTGTTTATATTTCCTTTTTTCAAACAGACCGGGCAAGCTGGGAACGCCGCCAACGCCGCCGGGCATTGCTCGAGGCGCAGGCAGCTGAGGAGGAGGAGGGGGAGCAGCAGCCAGTGGCGGTGGCAGTGCCACTGTCATCGGAGGAGGAGGAGGATGCGGTGCCAGTGGCAGTGTCGGAGGAGGAGGAGGAGGAGGAGGCGGTGCCAGTGGCAGTGGCAGTGTCGGAGGAGGAGGCGGTGCCAGTGGCAATGGCAGTGGAGGAGCAGGAGGAGGTGGTGGCAGTGCCGGTGCCAGTGGCAGCAGCGGTGGAGGAGGACAAGGAGCAGGCTGACCGGGAGCCCCAGGATTTAGCGGACTCCACATCGGGCAGCCAAGAGGCAGTGGAGTTGGAAGATTGTAATTATTTGCGATAAGTGATGGACATAGTTATATAAGATTGACATGTGCATTATACTTGTACATAATCCCTGCTGTGACATATGTTGATTAAATGGTGCCTTAAATGCCACAGGTTGAACACTTATAATATCTGCCTATACATTTTAGGTGCATTAAACACTCAAACCACAGCCATAGCCATCTTAACACATGGGCACGCAGGGCATTGGGCAAAAAAATGTGGCCGCTAGCCTGGTCAACTCGTCAGTATATTAATGACTTGTTTATAAAATCTAATATACACCAAAATCGTTGGAATTCCTGTGAGTGATTGTATAGGTAGTGGCCCATGTAGTGCATAGACCTGGGGCCAATAATGCTGGATAAGACAACCCTGTACATGGCCCTCTCCCCGTGGCTCACCAGAATTTAGTACATTGATTCGAATGCCTTTTCAATGTCTAATGTGCGTGCAAATGGTTTTGTGGCCAGAGGCCTAAGTTTTGAAAGTAATGTAACAGTAAACATCTCTAGTAAATCCTGTCTGTTTGATGAAATATGTATCCATGTATGTAATGTTTAATTTCTGATTTCTTTCAGCACCCACTGAGGAAGCTGGCAATTGGCCTCCACCACCACCCACCGCAGCAGAACTGATGGCCCACATGGGTCAAATTGTGGAGGACCTGGAAGGCCTCCACGTACATATTGGAAATATTGTAGGCAACCTTCGTTTTAAATTGGCCTACTGGGCCTCATTTCAATGAAAATGTATTTATTTGTTCTCTGATGTATATGTAAATAGTTTGAAAACATTGTTGCTTTTTAAAAATATATAACTTTATAAAAAAACAAACCTTGGTGTGTGTGTCTTTATTCATCTCATTACACAACATGTGGGTATATATAATAGTCCGAAAAGAGTAATGAAGAAAGATGTTTTGCTTATAACATCATTTGTAAAACACAAAAGGATTTCTTTAGCTGTTTGCATGTAATCCAAAAGTAACATGTGCCCTCCACGAACAAGCCACCCCTATAAGAGGTATTGCATCTGTAGGCCCTGTGTGCAAGATAAAATCCAAAAATGTCAAACGCTCTAGCTAGTTACCAATTCCCCCAAATACATATGTCATTGTAGTGATAGTCCAAGGTTACATTCAAGTATCAGAGCAAAGCCAGTGACACATTGAAGAGAGCCTCGAAAGTGTACCCAGAAGTGGCGTCAGTGGTGTAAGGCAGAAGTGCAAGCGAGGCAAAGGACCATGGTACTGGAGTGTGGAGAGCGGCCTGTTTGGATAAAGCTGAGTACATGACATAACGTGTACGCCATGGATCCAGATGAAAGTCTATTTGCTGACAATGTTGCATTTACCTCCAAGGAAGCTGTCACCTACAACACCCCCCCCCCCCCCCCTCTTAGTCCATTTAGAATACTCAATGTCAGCATGCACCTAATACTGTGCATGTGAAGTATAGGCCGTGAGGCTTCTTGGATTTTCCCTCCAAATAAATATTTACTTTCAATACAGTATAAATCAGAGGGCATATTTTACAATATGGTTGAGCGTGTATAACAAATGCAAAATAAAAAAAGAAAGCATTGTGTCCCATTTCTTGTTAGGATAATGATTCCAGTCCACACATTAGTTATGGGTATGCTCAGTATTTGAACTCATGTCTGCTGTGTTGTGAGTCCAAAGTGCTAACCAGTGAGCTACCTGTGATATTGGTATTTTGTAAGTAATTTGTGTGAATAATGTAGAGTAGTATTAAGTGTGAGGTGTCTGTGTAGCACGCATGCTGTATTGTTGGTGTTGTCTGTGTATTTTCATGTCTCAGGTTGGGGTAGCGGGTAGCTGTCCCCATTTGCATACAGTCATTCCTGAGTTGTAATCCAGACAGAAACCCTTCCTCTGTGTGGAGGTTGTATACACTCTTGTGTGTATCCTTTATAGAAGAGTATGCTATGCATTCATTTTGCTGAAAAGGCAAAGATGTATTCACACCACATACATTTTAATACATTCGTTATTCATGTGTTTTTAATGTAGCCATGTGCATGCATTTTGCATACTATACGGCGACTTGAAATCGAAGAAATCCTAAACACAGATCGTGAGCAATGTGTTTTTTACAAGTGTGTATTAGGTTAATTAGTAGCAAAGGAAAAACAACCGTCCAGAGTGTTGCACATCATTGTTATTTGTCAGTGATTAATGAGAAGAGAGCTATGTCGTAAAAATAAGCCCCAGGCATTTATGTTGTGTTGTGTGTAAACAAACTGTTGGTCCCTCCCACAGTGGGCGTGAGGTTTGCATTGCTTGGCTTGTCGTCAATCAGTTGAGAGCCGTCGCTTATGCGTGTAGCATGTTTAAAGATCCGCAGGTGGGTGTGTTTTCTAACGTTTGCGCTGCTTATTTCCGTCACTTAGACCACATGGGGGTGTGTTTTTGCTGTTTGAGGTGCTTATTTCGGTTTACGTCACTCAAAGTATGGAAGGCAGATGCGTATGCGTTTGCAAACTTTGATGAATCGGGCCCTAGATCTATTTCCTTCAAAACAACATTGACATTAAATTAATAACAAACACATTTAATAAATAGACCTATTTCTCTCCAATCAGCCCCAACATTAAATTAATAGTATGCCCATTTAATATATACACCTATTTTCCTCCATCCAAACAGCCCCAGCAATAAACTGAATAGCATTTATGTTTTATAAATATAACCATTTTCCAGAACCTTCCCCGGCATTAAATAATTCATATTCAAATTTAATAAATAGCCCTCCTCACCAAACTCAGCGCCGTAGTCACATAATAGTCCAAACAACCCAAGCATTAAAATAAAGGTCCCATCACCTCACCTCAAATGAATAGGCCCCACTAATAAATACCCCCATCACCCCACAAATAAAATAGAACCCATTAAATAATTAATCCTCACCATTAAATAGTCAACCTCCGACACTATATTAAGACCCCCCTTCCATCACACATTATATTAACATACTCCACCCCTCCACAAACACATTATGCTGATATGCTCCCCCCTCACACACACACACACTATGCTGACATGCTCCCCCCCTCACACACATAATGGTGCTATGCTCCCCCCCACACAAACACATTATGTCGACATGCTCCCCCCTCAAACACACACATTCACAATGCTGCCATGCTCTCCAACCTCACACACACATATGCCCCCCTGCCCCAGCCCGCCCCTGATATACGGTTCAGTAATTACCAGTCCAGTCAGGTGGGTCCTCATCTGACCTGCCTGTCGTGTCTCCAGGCTGAGATGAAAATAGGCCTCTCTCTTCTAGCTGCTTGAATAGGGAGCTATTAGGCAAATCAGTCACAAAGTTACCTGTCACTCAAACCTGTGCTGCTGATTTCCTCTGGAACTCAGCACTTCCTGGTTCGGGCAGTCACTCTGAGACTGTAGCAGTGTCAGAGCAACAAGTGTCTCAGTTTGCCTGACTCCGAGTCCTTATATGATTCCTGTGCTCTCGCTCCCTGAGTTGTTACCCTGTTCATTGACCACTTGTGTACCAGACCCATTGTCTCCCTGTGTATCAGACCTCGGCTTGTTCTGACAATCCACACACCACCTATAGCTGTTACTTATTAACCATTTGTGTACCAATTCAAACTCAGTTACTCTGAGCAGGGCCGGATTAAGGGAATGGAGACCCCTGGGCTAAGGGGCCCACCATTCCCCCGTGAGCCCCCCCTGAGAGCCGCGGGTCCCCCCTGTGAGCCGCCCGCCACCCTTCCCCAAGCACTTACCTTTTTCTGCTCTCCTCCTGTCACTGTATTTCTTCCGCGGCGCGCTGTATGCTCCTTACTGAGGAGATCTCGTGAGAGTGAGACTCACAAGATCTCCTCAGTAAGGAGATTATTGAGCGCCGCGGAAGGACTACAGTGACAGTGCTCAGCAGCATTAAAATTTTCCGTGCATTCTTTTGTGATTTTCTATTCATTATATGCACTGGATGTATCCTGCAGTGTCTTGTCTAGACATACACCCATATTCATTACCACATGTATCTTCACATCCACTCCTTGTTAAAAACACACATTACGTTCCGCATGCGTGCCTTAATGAATCAGGCCTACTATTTTCGCTTCATTATCTGCAACGAGTAATCTTGGGAAGAGTTTTAGCGCAGTGAGCCATTTTGCTATGAGATTCCTCAGTTTTCCAACACATTTACATTGACATACTTACTAGTGAACTCAGCAAAACAGAGTAGCTTGCCTATTTTTAACTTTGAGCAGCACACCCCCACCCCAATTTTTTTTTTTTTTTTTTTTAGAATCCAAGTGTTTGACTGTGAATGCAATTGTATGAGGGGCAGCATCACATTTGTACTAGTAACCTGCCAAAAGACAGGGCGGTATATTTGACAGCACAACCCAAATAAAACAAAAAAGTTTTATTTAACAAACAAATTGTGTTAATTTGAATGATATTGTGGAGCAGTGTCTACATTGCAGTCCCTTCTTTCCCTATCTAATTGGGCATTCATGTGGTGTGGTGGCAGTCACAAGTTGTTCTAATTTCAGGTAGCTTTATTTCTGCTGTCAATCATGGATCAGTCTATATAGATCAGGAGCATCCTAGTACTAGTACTGTAAATAGAAATACTTTTTCAATCTCCCAGAATAGAAAAGGTCACGTGAAAAGATAGTGTAAGAAAGGGTGCTCCAAATCCAAACAATGTTTGTCAATCTTAAAGACAACATCAGCTCTTGATGTAAGGATCATGGGAAAAGTTACTGATGATTGTGGTGCTTTGTCTGAAAAAATAAAAATAGCTAACATTCCATACATTACCTGCAATGGCAAGAGAAGGCTCAGACCATGCCCACTTTTTGCTGGTAGTTGTCCGGCTACTACTCTCACATATACTAGAATGCGCATTGCAAAAGCGAGTGCCAACATGGTAATACATCTTCTATAATTTCACATGCAACACCTTCTCACTCTGAGTGTAGGTCTGTCACCTACAAAACAGCCACATCAGTGCATGAAAAGAACAGTGAAGCTAAAGAACAAATTGGGCCTTCACAGAATCCTGAGCAGAGTCCAAGGGTGTTAATGAGTGCTATTTGTCAGTCTGATATTTCAGATTCTGCCACTGTAATTATATGGAAACCTCCTTTCAAAATTTCACAGCCATTTGGAATGGGTGTGATACGACAGTTACATGATTTTCATTTATATGGTTGACATCATAATATGGTGGAAAGGGTTGGAAAGTTGACAATAATGACATTGACAGTATCAATAGGTCGACAATTGAAATGTAGACAGTATTATTAGGTATACAGTTCAAATGTAGACAGTATTATTAGGTCAACAATTCTAGCTCTATCCCTAAACCTATCCCTAGGCATAACCATATGATACTGTCTACATCCAAATTGCTGACCTAATAATACTGTCTACATTTTAATTGTCAACTTAATAGTACATTTCAATTATCTTATCATATATTCACACAGTCAAACAATATATCACCTCTAATTTGTCAGGAAACCTCTCATGACCCCCTTTATCTGTCATAAACCGAACTTGTGACTTGGAATCTTACTGTAAGGGAACACACAGGATTTCAGTCTAAACCTCAGTCTCACCCCTTAGGCTACAGATTTAGCTGGTCCCTTTCCCAACACAGACACACGCTTCCACACTTCTCCATAACTGCCACCAGCTACATATAAGGCCCTTAGCAAACCTATGACTTAATTATTCAATTGAAAACACTCTGTCTCTGGTAGCTAAACAGTTAACACTTCACACACTGATTTCTAAAGAGTTAACCCAGCCAAACAATCTCTCTCTTCTAAACAAGCAGTGAATTCGTTTAGAGCAATAAGGAAATTACTGATAAACTTTTAGATTTAATATGCAAAAAATACAATGCTTACAGGTTATAAAAACAACTAAGATGACATGACATACATAACAAAACAGATTTGAAAATAAAAGACAAAGCTTTAGAATATAAACTTGGGGGGCATGGCTTGGCTCTAAACATGGCTGAACGCGTTTAGCTAAAGCTCCGTGTTGGCACACAGTTTTTACAAAGATAACCACTATCACAGAGGAGGCCAGACCCAAATCTACGCCACAAAAAAAAAACGGGCAGACATCGCGGACAACACAGTGGTGTGTGTATCATCCTGCCTGCAGATCGCAAGAAGAACATCACTACCGTGTCCTGTGGTGGAGATTTCTGCACGAAGTGAGAGCAATGGCGGCCTGGATCGGCTATCTCAACTCTGCATTATAGTTACACCGGAGTCACCTATTTGTATCCTGTGTGATGATTGCAGAGATTTGCCTTGTCAAGAGGTCTTTTGTTTTGTTCCGACATTCTGCAGGGGTCATTCATCTGTGGAGCGCGGCTCCCGTGGTGCATCCTCTACACTATCCACATTGCTGGACGAGTGCATCACAGTGCTATCACCAGCGTGGTGTCTGTGACTGGGGAAGACCCAGACATCTAGTGTCTCTGGTGCTGCTAGCAGAGAAAGGATACATCAGACTTCTGCCGCTAAAGGAGAGCTGAGGGGGGCCAGGTGGAGGAGGGCTTCAGGTGCAATTGGGTGCAAGTTGGGTGCAATAAACACACCAGTTGACATGAGTCAATTAAACTACTATATATTGATCGAATTTGATCTGTTTTGCATATGACTCTTAATTATGTACTCATTTACAGTGACACATAAAACAACTTCTGAACTTATTATGGCTGAATGTGAAAATATGTATATTATCATGTTGACGCCAAGTTATACAGAATCGCCATTTTAGTCTATTAGGACACATGTTGCTGCTTGCCCTGCATGGATATATCTTGTATTTGTTTTCCCTGGAACATAAAGTTGTACGTTAAAACTGTGATCTACAGTGTCTATGTCAGTGTCATTATAAACTTGCATAGTGAAAATCATCTGGATGAAATACTTTCAAGGACATAGAGACGAAGGTGTCTATTCATCTTGACTGCCCCCCTTCAGGGGACATTTAACATTTATTACACATCAGCATTTTGAGACCAACTTTGCAAATTGCATGATTCTGTTTCCAACTTGGAGACACTGATACCACCTTGTCGCCATTCTATATATTATATCACCTTAAAAATTTCTATCAGAGAGACATCACCATCTTGTGGCTGATATACATATTACGCCGACTTTAATTCTTCTCTCAGAGGGACAACACCACCTAGTGATCAATGTATATATTGTTCTGAATTTTAATTTATTTGTTATCAAAGTATCATCTTTCCTCTGAGATATGAACGAAAACTTTGACCCTACTCTCTGATCTAATTTTGTGCCACAATAACCTTATGACAACCAATTAGCCACAGCTACATGTCTCTGATGCTTACAGTCATCAGTTACCAATGTAATTGAAGCTGCCCTCCCAACCCTTATTACGGCCTTAGTGATACTCATCGATCTTTTATCTTACCTACTCAGAGAAGCTTATTTTCCCTTTAATCCTTCTATATGTCATCAAACCAGAGATAGAGAAGTTTGTTACGCCTAAGCCCCAGAGAGTGAGGAATGAAAAAAAGCAGACAGACTCTAATACATCCACTTCCAAAGCATCTGGAAAAGATGATGTCCACTCTAATTCTAATGTAAGTCACCCTTCTGCGGGCCTGGTTTCTTATGCAGATGTAATGAAAGCGATTAAAAAAACCATGGAACCGTTACTTTCAGTATAATAAAAAAAATAATTTCACCTATTCACGAGCTAAAAGAGCAAGCAACACAAAATACACAAAGTTCTCAAGCAAATGAAATTCAAATTAGTGAGCTTTTCCAGAAAGTTTTCTAATCTCAAAGAACAAGTCTCAACTCTTACCAAATCCTGACATCAATTGCGGAATAGAGTTGATGATCTTGAAAACCACTCAGAAACACCTTGCGTATTATTGAATTGCCGGAATCACTAAAGAATCAAGCACTCCTACACTTTGTTTCCATTACTAAACCTACTTTGCTCAATATGCCAGAATAATCAGGCCCCATTGTGATAGAATGTGCCCACAGGCTGGGCCCAACAAGAGAAGTCGTCTCAACAGGCCCAAGAGCTTTAATATTCAGATGCCTCAACTATGCGCAGAAAGTCGATTTGTGGTCAGCATACAAAACAGCTGGCAGCATATTACTTGGTATCCTTTGATCTGATGGGGGAGGATTGTAAAGTTCTATTCCAAAGAATGGGGTTACAAATCCTTTAGGTAATAATCTATTTATCATATTCTAATGTCCTTTTTATATCTTTGTTCCTGGAATGTAGGAGGTATTAATTCCCCTGTTAAACGTAAGAAAATTCTCACTTATATTACTAAGGTAAAGGCTGACATAATTTTTTATTACAAGAGACGCATCTTATTGATAGGGAACATGAGAAAATATCTATGCTTGGCTTTCAGGTTGTGAGCTTTGCCTCTTACAATTCAAATTATCGGGGAGTGGCTGTGTCAATTAAGAAAAATCAAAAAGTTTCTGTTCACTCACAGATTAAAGATCCTGAGGGCTGATTTCTTATTTTTGGATTTTATGTTCAACAATCAGAGCTTGATCCACTGCAATTTATATGCTCCTAATGTTTATAACAAGTGGTTTTTCCAAACCATAATTAATCATTTATACGTAAACGGAGATTCTCATATTCTCATATCATCATGGGTGATATTGGACAGGGGGGAGTATCTGAATGGGTGGGAGGCTGCCCCAAACAAGGCATACAATATATAGCAGACCAACTTTATCGGACAGATATCTGGAGGCCAGGAATTCCACAGTTGAAGAATCTACTTGCCTGTTTGCAGTGCATGGCACACTCTCGTGGCTTGATTATTTTCTCATCTCCTCCTCTTTATTACCTAAAATAGACTCAGTGAGTATAGAACCCATGTGCTTATCTGATCATTCCTTATTCTGGTTCAAACTTAAAATCAGTCAGTAAAGGGTACATATATATATATATATATATATATATATATATATACAAAGGCAATTTCCTAGAGGCTTACTAATTCGTTGAAATTTCATAACATGCTAATTGCGGCCTGGCACGATTTCCTAGAAAAAAAACAACAACATTGAAATGATCCACAACTGTTTTGGCAGATGGCAAAGTTAGTACTTAGAGGACACATTATCTCTTAAACTCGAACAGTATAAGAAAGACCAATCCCAATCATATCTAATTGCGCAAAGCCAACTAACATCTGCATATCAAGAATTGAAAATAAATCCCTCTCTTACTACTAAAAAACTTTATAGAGAAAAGAAAATCCTTTTTCATAACATTGTGACCCAAATTAGCAATTCTCACACTTATAACTCTAAATATAAGTTTTATAAATATGGCAATAAGTCAGCGCACCTATTGTCTAATTTGTTGCGAGGTGATAGCGCCCCGAAAGTTATCGCGTCTCTGAGAGATAATAATGGATCACTACACACAAGATCTACACCTTCTTGATTTACAAACATTTTGGAATAACGTCTCTTTATCACATATTCTGGAATTGAAGCCAACTCACTTAGGTCCCCAATTACAGTAGAAGAAATAAAACTAGTAATCAAATATCTAAAACCCATGAAAGCCCCCAGCCCAGACGGAATGTTGGGAGAATTCTATAGAATCTTACAGGATCAGATTGTGAATGACTAAGTGATTTCTATAATGACATATTAACATAAAATATCTTACCAATATATTTTAATTTGGCATTAATTAAATTACTTTCTAAACAGGACATGACATGGAGAAACCATCATCTTATCGCCCTATATCACTAACTATAAAATCTTTATGAAATTGTTAGCAGAGTGCTTAAAAATTGTTATCACATATTATCCACCCTGATCAAACAGGTTTTATTTGGGGCAAGCACTCAGTGACCAATAGAAAGAGAAATTAGGGAGTGGAATTTTGGCACTTCCTATGTAGAGATAGAAGAATCTTTAAACAAAAATTTGGTGGAACAGAACTATCTAATAGTCATGTAATGTATAAAAAAACAATATTAAATAGTCTTGAATATGTCCTTTTTGTTGGTTCCTATCCCCATGAGATAGAAATAGCATCTGGATACTGGATCAAACAAATGGTAATGCTGGATGCTCATCCTAGCTGGGCTACAGAATCAAAACAGCCTATTTCTTTTCTTTCAGCGACTTGATAGTATGCACCGGATCTCAACGGTCAAAAACTCAGAGCTCAAAGAATCCAGGAACATGGATAGCCGCATACAATAAGGAAAAAAATTATAAAATAGTGTAACTACATTACAATAAAATAACAAAACTGCCTTATTAAAGCACTCACATAAAATACAAATACACAAGTATCACAATGCCCTTCGTGCCAGATGGAAAAGTTAAATGAAGCTGAACAGTAAACACACAGCCGCAACCCGGGTTGCAGTCAGGAGAAATTGCTTCTCCGAATGGGATACACAGTGATGCAAAGTCTCCAAAAGTTCCAGGATAAAAATAGAAATAAATAATCCCCTGCTGCACACCAACACGTTTCAACTTTAATAGTCTTTATCAAGGTGATGCAGGGGAGCAAAATGGATGCTATTTAAACTGAACTTGGTCCAATCAAATTAACTTCCTGAATGGCATAATGAATTAATTGTTTAATGAAAACAGATGCACTGTAAAACATGCAAAAAAAATACAAAAATACATCAACGCTAATAAATTAAATAATGCACAATAAAAAAATGCATAAGAAAAATAGATTCTAAAATTCGGTTTCGCTGAAAGTGTAGACATATAAATACGTGTAACTCCCCTGTGGAGAAAAAAAATCATCAGGTGAATAATCAAGCATAGAGTCTGAGCATTGTCCAGCAACTAATCTCTGAAGTTACAACCTACTAAGGTAGCAACAAAAGAATGTAACATGCAATTGGAACTGGACACATATTAACAAAAACAAAAAAAGCATATAAATTAGGACATCGATTTGAATAAATAGACAAATGAATACAAATTCAGACTCCTGAGTTCGATAATAGGATCGGCGATAGGCATAAAATAAAAAAAACTGGGCTGCATTAAAAAGATAATAGACAAACTGAAAACAACTGACAATCAAACATAAATTACACCCCTCATACACACAATAAAAAGCACTGTTGAAAAAGAAAGTAATCTGATGCTGATGAGTCGCCACTCCTAAAAGAATAAAATATGAGTCAACAAATAATAATAAGGAAAGAATAAATCCAAACATAAAGTACTGATATAACAAAAAGGACAGGCAAAACAGTAAAATAAATAAATAATAATCAACCCAATGAGTTGAGTACACTACATTTCCATAAATACATATAATCCAGAGATATCATATATTTAAATAAGAAAATATTACGGATCCTTAAGAAACCATTTTAGTTCAAACTCTAAATTCAAGCCTTCCAGGGAAAGAATTTTGAGATCATAGATCCACTTCATTTCACGTTTAGCCAAAAAAATTAAGGCATCCTTACACCTCCAATTATTCTCTACTTTATCAATAGCTAGAACGTTTTTAAAACCAATAATTGAGGTGTTGTGGCAAATCTTGAAATATGAAGAAATGGAATGATTCTCAAATCCCCTTTTAATATTGTGAGCATGCTCCGCCAATCTTAAGAGGCCTGGATGTCTGTCCAACGTAATATAGTCCACACTTACATTCAAGTAAGTATATAACTTTAGAAGTGTTACAACTTAGAAATGTATTCATCTCAAAACGTCGACCATTAACTACAAAGTGAGTAATTTTACTTTTCTGACCTGAGAAGGTGGCCCTACAGCCAACACAGAGGACACATCTTAAAAAAATGTTTTGAAACAATACCCATCTGAATTTGGTCCTTAAGTGCACTCTTAAACAGTTTATCTTATCTTATTAGCGGGACCTTTATAAATAAATTTGTGTCTGTCAGATACCAAGCTCCCCAAGACAGGGTCCTGTCTAAGAAGATGCCAATGTCTACAAACAATTTTTTCTATATACTTATAATTAGAACTATATTGAGTAATAAAAGCAAGGTCACACCCCTCAACCTTCTTTTTGGGACGTGCCTTGAGCTTTGAATCCCTATCAATAGAAGAGACAATGGCTAAAGCATTATCTAAAACAGCCTCTTTATAACACTTATGAAGAAACTGTTTCTTCATCTCTGTTTGTTCCTTTTAAACCTCACGATTGGTACAATTTCTTTTCATTCGAAGAAACTGACCAACAGGTACATTTTCCAACAACCTCACATGATGGTCACTGGTAGAACAAATATAGGCATTGCAATCCGTGGATTTCTTATATGTCTTAGTAGACATTTGATTTTCTGATATATAGATGGTGAGATCCAAGAAGTTGATGGAAATTTTACTGATATCATGTGAACTCTACATTAATATTGTTCTGATTTAAGACAGCACAAAATGTATCAAAACTTTGACGATCACCACTCCAGACAAATAAAATGTCATCTATATAATGGATCCAGGACACCAGGTTCGCCCCATAGCCACACTCGCTTCAAGTTATGCCAACTTGTTCCTGACATATTGGGAAGATTGCCATATCTGTATTGTTCCTTACCTTGCAGTAGGTGGCATCAAACTAGGTAAACCCATAGAAGAATCTGCTGACCGTAAAAGGTGTGACAGAAGAATTGGCCAAGAATGGATGCTTCTGGAGAACCCTTGGCCAAATATATGTTACAACATTTAGTGGCACATGCAGTCCAACAAGATGCCACTCAGCACCAACTACTTTAATATCTTCAGGCCCTTGTATCTCGCCTGGAGGCGCTTCAGACTTCTATTCCTAGCACACCAACAGATCCAGCACCGGAGCTGCTGCCTTCTTCTGCCGCATCCTCTTCTTCCGCCTCCACCTTGAAGCTACCCACATCTCCAAAATTCTCTGGTGATCCCAAGGCTTGCCGTGGGTTCCTCAACCAATGCTCTATACAGTTTGAGATGTTACACCAGAACTTTCAAACTGACAGGTCAAAAGTGGGCTATGCTATTTCTCTTCTTGCTGACCAAGCTCTGGCTTGGGCTTCCCCACTAAGGGAGCGGGAAGACCCACTCCTCTGAGACAGCACAGCATTTATTCCCTTCTTCCGTCGGATCTTTGATGAGCTGGGCAGGGTATCACCCGCAGCATCTAGCATACTCAGACTCCATCAGGGTTTCTCTTCTGTGGCCCAATATGTTATCCAGTTTCGTACTCTGTCCTCTGAGCTATGATGGAATTATGAGCTCTTGGTGGTGGCCTGTCAGATCGTGTCAAGAATGCTAGCTTCTCAAGAACTAAGTTCAACATTAGATGCTTTTATCTCCCTGTGCATTCAAGTGGACACTCGTTGTCGAGAGAAGTCCTCTGAAAAGGATCTTCCTCGACGTCCAACCTTCAAATTGGCTGCCCGATTTCAGCCTCCAGTCCCCTCTCGACTCTCGCCCGAGGATCATCAGAGACGGATCATGAACCATCTTTGCATTTATTGTGGCAAAACTGGTCACATACTTTACAGCTGTCCAAACGTCAGGGAAACGTCAAGCCCTAACTCACTCTGGGGAGGTCAGATTTGAGTCATCTAAATCCTCTCCAAATAAACAAGATTCCCCTGCATGTCTCCTTCCTGTTTCGTTATCCTGGACCTTGGGGCAAATTTCCTTATCTGCCTTAGTGGATTCAGGTTCTGCGGGAAACTTTGTGACTGCTGCTCTGATTCATCAATGGGCAGTGCCAACATCTACCCTGCCTATGCCTCTCTCTATCTTTGCCATAAATGGAAGGCGAATTTCCACCATCCATCACCAGATTGTTCCTCTCTCTTTGCAAATTGGAGCTTTACACACCGAGCAGATCTCCTTCTTAGTTCTTCCACAAGCCTCCAATTTCATCTTTCTAGGATTCCCATGGCTCCAGAAACATTCTCCTCAACTAGGTTGGTCTCATTCTCAAATCCTAGCCAGGGAACCGGAATGCCAGTCTCGTTGCCTTGCTCAGGATAAACCTGTCTGTTCTGTATCCTTGAAAGCGTCTTCTTTGATACCACCTCAATATTCCTCCTTTGCTGATGTCTTTGACAAGAGACTTTCTGAAATGTTACAGCCACATTGACCATGGGATTGTCCCATCGAGCTTCAACCGGGCAAAATTCGTCCCAAGGGTCGAATATAACTTTTATCTGTTCCTGAGACCCAAGCTATGTCCGAGTATATTAAAGAAAATCTCAGCAGATTCAGCAGACCCTTCTCTTCTCCTGGTGCGAGTTTCTTCTTGTAAAGAAGAAGGACGGCTCCTTACGCCCTTGTTTAGATTATCATGGCTTAAATGCCGTTACTATCAAGAACCGATATTCCAAACCATTGGTGACTAAACTATTTGATTGAATCAAGTGTGCCTAGATCTTTTCCAAGTTGCATTTGCAAGGGGCCTACAATTTAATTCGAATTCACAGAGGTGATGAGTGGAAAACGGAGTTTAATACGAGAGACGGTCATTATGAATATTACGCTCCAGCAGTTTTTAAGAGCTTTGTTAATGAAATATTTCGAGACCTCCTCTATATTTGTGGGGTCGTTTACCTTGACGACATATTAATATTCTCCCAAGATGTCGCTACCCATCATCGCCATGTCTCTGAACTACTTTTCAGGTTACAAAGAAACAATCTATTCTGCAAACTGGAGAAGTGTTCCTTCGAGTTACCTCAGATGCCTTTTCTGGGATACATAGTTTCTGGCTCTGGCCTCCAAATGGACCCTGAGAAAGTCCGGACCATCCTTTAAAGGCCTCAACCTTACGTATTCAAATCTACTCAATGATTTTTAGGGTTTGTTAATTATTATAGACAATTTGTGGGAGGATATTCCACTTTGGTTGCTCCCATTGTGGCTCTTACCAGAAAGGGAGCTAATTCCAAACTTTGGCCTCCAGACACTCTTGAAGCCTTCGATCAACTGAAAGTAGCCATTTCTTCAGCCCCAGTCCTTCCACAACCAGATTCTAACTTGACATTTTTTCTAGAAGTTGACGCTTCAAATATAGGTACTGGCGCAGTCCTGTCTCAGCAATCCTCATCTACTAAAAAGTTACATGTCTGCACTTATTTTTCGTGCAAATTTCTCCCCGCAGAGAACTATACAATTGGCGAGCAGAAAGTGCTAGCTATTAAATTAGCCCTGTCTGAGTGGAGGTACATTTTGGAGGGATCTAGACATCCTGTTACGATCTTCACAGATCATAACAACTAATTGTATCTTAAAATTACCTTTTTTTTCTCCACATTACCTTCAGACCAGGAATTAAAAATAAGAAAGCTGATGCACTTTCTCTGGTGTTTCCTTTCAAATAAGATTCTGAGGAGATTGTTGACCATCCTAACCTGGGATCCCAAGTGCATACCATCCACTTCTTTGATGGCAACCTCCACACCACCGCCAGGAAAAACCTTCGTACCTTTAAACCTTCGTAAAAGACTTCTTCTGTGGTTTTACGCATCCTATTTTTCAGGTCACGCTGGTGTTCTTAAGACCACCGAAATCATCTCAAGAAGTTATTGGTGGCCTTCTCTCTGCTCTGATGTCAGACAATTTGTAACCGCTTGCAGTACCTGTGCTCAACCTTAGATGCCATTTCAGTCTCCTGGTGGCCTGCTTCGTCCATTACCTCTTCCAACCAGGCCTTGGTTCCACATATCTATGGACTTTGTTACAGACTTACCTCCCAGTAATAATCTTAACACTGTATGGGTAATTGTGGACCGGTTCTCTAAAATGGCCCATTTTGTCCCTCTCATCGGACTGCCCTTTGCTCTAGTCCTGGCTCGGTTGTTTATCAAAGAGATTTTCTATCTCCATGGGTTACTCACCGAGATTGTCTCCGACTGAGGAGTTCAATTTACTTCCAGGTTCTGGTGTGCTCTCTGCAAACTCTACAATATCCAACTCAACTTTTCTTCCTCATATCATCCACAGTCCAATGGTCAAACAGAGTGAGTCAATCAAGACTTGGAGACTTTCATCAGACTATATGGCTCTATTTCTCTAGCCAATTGGTTGGACCTGCTTCCCTGGCCAGAGTTTGTTCACAACAATTTATTCCATAAAATCACCTCGGCTACTCCCTTTTCCATCCTGCGCTCCCTAAATTCTCTTGCCTCACTCCCACCCAAGTTCCTGCTGTTGATGCTCTGGCATGAAACTTCTCTTGCATTTGTTCCCAAACTGTGAAGTGCCTCAAGAAATCATCAGCCCGATATAAGAGGTTCGTGGATAGGAAACGGCGGGCAGTTTCTCCTTTGAAGGTAGGGGACAGCGTGTGGTTATCTACCAAAAATTTTCGGTTTAAGATGCCCTGTATGAAGTTTGCTACTTGTTTTATTGGACCATTCAAGATTTTACAGGTCATCAATCCTGTCCCTGTCATGCTGAAGCTTCCTACTGCACTTCGGACCTCCAACATGTTCCATGTTTCCCTCCTCAAACTGCTAGACATTAACCATTTCTCTCCATCTTCCTTTTCCTCCACTCCTCCAGAGACTCTTCAAAGATAAGAGTTTGAAATCAACCAAATGTTGGATTCTAAGAACTCTAGAGGTAGAGTTAAGTATCTGGTAGATTGGAGTGGTTTCTGTACGGAGGAATGATCCTGGGTCAAAGCATCTGATGTCAATGCTCCTAATCTCATGAAGAAATTTAATTCCAATTTCCAAATAAACCTAGGTGTTCGGGGCCCACCTTTAAAAGGGGGGATAGTATCACATGCCGAGCCCGCTAAATCTGCAGTTGGGTCCTGGCTTACTCTTCCCCCTCCATCAGACTATGAAATTCAAAAAAGAATGACTCAAGTCTGGATAGAGGTTGTATAAAAACTCTATTACATTTTTTTTCTCTGTTTGATAATGAATATTTAACACATTTTATGACTAAGGCACTCATGTGTATCTTTCATAATAGGTCGACCACCCTCCTCATGCTGTTACATGTGTTATGATGAGTGATCCTCCTCCCTCGCCAGATCAAAAAGCTAATGGGTTGTGACACTTTATATCTGACATAAGTAATTCTTATTAGCCCATTTCTACTGAGTTGTAATATGCATTATCATATTGATGAATATTTATAGGATGTCCCAGGCTTGTTCTTTTGTTTTTGTTTGCTTTGTTTTAGAGTATCTTATGTTTTATGCTCAACAACATTTTAATACCCTTTAAATGTTAATAGAATACATGCTATTTCGTGTGATAACTACCTATATATGTACCAAATGCCGTGCCCGCCGATTCTGCGGTCGGAACCCGGCTTATCTGGCCATACTCTTCCCCCTCTGACCAGTCTTCAGTGTGCAGCGCTGCGGGTCCTGGTCGGCACCATCTTGAAATCGGGTTTGTACTTCCATCCACTTCAATTGGTAGATGCCCCCCAGTGGCTACAGTATTTAATGCACCCTTTTTCATTTATTCAATTGTCAGTTCTTTGTTGTCTTTCACCCTGTGTGGATATATTTTCTTCTGGCTCCCTACAACTCTACTGCTACCAGTTACTAGGTTCTGATCCAGCTCCCATGCTGCCAACATCCCGGGACCTCATCATCTACCAGCTGCAGGCTATTGCACCCTGTATTTGTGTATTGTGCTTCCAGGGATTCTCAGGACTCTCGTGTACTCTGCTCTCTGCTGCTACCAGTTGCTACGTTCTGATCCAGCTCCCATGCTGCCAGCATCCCTGAACCTCAGCATCTACCAGATGCAGACTATTGCAACCTGTATTTCTGTATTGTGCTTCCAGGCATTCTCAGGACTCTCGTGTACTCCTCTGCTACCAGTTGCTATGTTCTGATCCAGCTCCCCTGCTGCCAGCATCCCTGGACCTCAGCATCTGCCATCCCCACACTATTGCACCCTGTATTTCTGTATTGTGCTTCCAGGCATTCTCAGGACTCTCATGTACTCTGCTACTACCAGTTGCTACGTTCTCATCCAGCTTCCCTGCTACTAGTATCCCTGGACCTCAGAATCTACCAGCTGCACATCATGCAACCTGTACTCTTGTCATTGTGCTACTAGACTTACCAGTTCCTTTGTGTATCCTGCAGCACACCACTACCAATTTATATCCTCTCCTCTGTTGTTTCTCCACTGGGTTTCACTTAGCACCTACTCAGAGAACCGTGACCTGTGGCATGAAAGCAGCCAAGCCCATTTCACTGGTGAAAACCTTTCAGGTTGTTAGATTTTGCGCCACCCAGTAGGTGGCGTCAAAATATGTAAGCCCCTAAAAGGATCCACTGACCGTGAAAAGTGTGACAATATCTTCAGAATTACACTGTATTCAGTGTATAATTCATTCACTATATTGTAAGCATTTACTTGTTTATTAATCACAAGATGTCTAATATCTTTTGTTTGAAAAAACAAATAAAAATAATATAAACTTACATGAGATGTTTAATGTGCACCATGGCAAATTGGCTTGGGAAATTGACAGCTTATCAATGATGATTGATTTCCCAAAAGACTGGCAATTTGTCTCTTCACAACACAGGTTTTTAAGCAAAATCAAATGGAACGGCATTTACAGGGGCAGTGTGGATGCTAATGTGGGAGCAGAAATGTCCCCTGGGTGTCACCTAGGGTTTGATAAAAGCTATCCATAAGTTTTGACCTGTCTTAACTTTTCTTAGATATATCTCAGAGACATAAAGCCCCCAACAATATACCGGTCATAATCTCCTGCACGTTTAAATACCAAACATTGTCTTACCAAACACTTTTACATACCTTTCCAAAAGACATGACTACAGATGTTCCCTGGTACCTCCCGTAACTATAATTCACAACCCTGGTGTGATTTCTGCCCCTCAGTATGAAGTGGCGCACAGATTTAACAAAGTATGAAATATGAAGACATTTTATTTAAAGTTCATATTTCTATATACCTGCATAGATACCCTTTAGGTGTTCCTTTTGTCTAGAAGAATCTGACCTAGGCACATGGCTTTCCCAAATTTAAACCTAGTGGGTATTTTGCTTTTACAATACCTATTGAAAAGAAGTCTCCTCTAATTAGGAAGTGGGATACCTGATCAAAAACAATGGATGTTTGTGATCTGCATATCTTAAATTGGTTTTGTCGAAGTATAATTGAATGAGGTTGGCTAAAACTATTAATATTGGTTTACTGTGCAGTTGCGATTAGTTCACTACGTCATACCGGGGTTAATAACACAATCTGGACATATTTTACATTTAGCATTAGTTCCTTTCCCTATTGGGAGTGTGAACTACCTTTTAACCTTTTTTCTGCTGGTTCCAACTAAAGTTGGATCTCATGTTACATTAATACATTAATAAATGTTTTTTGCACTAAACCTACACTCTGTCATTTTTGCACCAGGTAATTCCAGCCTTTTTTTAATAACACAATCGCATAGATAAACATTACATACACTTACATTCACATAAAGCTTTGTAAATAGGACATATTTATTTAGGTTTCAACCCACATTCATATATTAATAAATGAATTAGAGATTATTTATACATAGATAAAACTAAAGGAAAGATATTTATGATTCAGGTCTTCAGAAATGTATGGAGATTGTTCTCATCCATATTTTACCAGCAGACATTCGGTATCAACAGAGGAGCGATCACACAGAGTGATAGCTAGTTGTGAAAAGTATGAGATTAATACTCAAAGCACTCTATTTATGTGTCAGTTTAAACTGTTTTTTGGCAGGAACACGTATGCAACAGTTGAAGTGAGTTGTCCACACCTTTGAAAAGAGGATCGATTGAACTGACTTATGACCAGCAGTCTACTGGAACATCATAAACCCTGGACCAAAGAAGAACTTTCTTAGTGTTATCTGTGTATACCTGTGACATCATCATTGTTTCTTTGCAACCAAACTGTATATAAACTGGCCTCTGGTAGCAGAACATTTTCTTTGCCAACAGAAATCAGCTTTGGTGACTGTTCCTGGATCCAGGTTGCGCTCCCTATGTATCGGTTATACTTTGTAACATTCTACTTGTTGCTATTAAATCTTTTTTGTGCTTTGGAACCACATTGATCGCATTGGACAATTGTTATTGGTGACAATAGACATGGACATAACAATTTGGCGGCTCATGAGCGAAGCTACGCTACTCAAGGATTCGCAAAACCAATGGATTTCAGTTTAACAACAAAGAGTGGAGACACATCAAATACAAGTAAGAACGCAAATAGTGACAAGAGAGAAAAATTGTTTCTTTTTCATGTAATTTTTGTGATTAATACATGGTTTGTTTGCATAGCATATGCAAATATTTCTCTGTACATTTGCCACATGTTTAAATGGTTATACTGATAGATATTGCTGTTGTATTTTACAGTGAAAGGAATTGTTAAAACCTGTGAGAAGTTACATTTGGAAAGTATTTTTCTGTACAGAAAACAAAGGTGTCTAATGCGATCAATGTGAACTGTGAATTGTGTTATTGATTGTGAAAGTATAGGTTAAGGACAAAGGTTATTGTTGAGGAGACATGGGTATAAAATAACCTAATTGACGTTAAGGTAGGTATATGAGGTATACGTTGAAAATAGAGGTTTTCGTTTTCGTAATCATAGAGTGTACAGATAATTACTAATGTAAGCTGTGTGATCGGACCGCACATGTTGCATTCGCACTGTGCTGGTATTCTCCAATATTTAGTGCTCCCAGTTCTAAAGTAATGAGTAGGAACTTCACTGGAAACACGGGGAATCTTTCTGTGCTGCTTCCACGCGGGTACTAAGCGTTAATATTCCTGTTTTTCCAGTTGAAAGTAACTGTGTAAGGGTCCTAGCTGTGTACCTTGGCATCGCATGAAGTGTTAAGTTGTACCCAGTTCAGAAGAAGTGACTGGACACAGCTTATAGAATTCATCCACAGTCATCTGTTATGGCTAACGGTTGATTATCATACGTTTGCAGAACAGGGTAGAGGGTCACCTATAGCAGCCGCCATTCCCGCAGAGCTCATTGCACTCACAGGTACTCAGATGCCCTCAGGTCTTAAACTCACAAGCTTATGAATATCACCGCAGCAAGGAATAGGAGGTGATAACAGGAAATAACCGTGGTCAGGAACAAGCCGGGATCCAAGGACAGTATCAGGCAGTGAGGTAAGGTTCAGGCAAAGGTCAGAGTCGACAGAAAGCAAAGATATTCGAGTCACAAGCAAAAGGTCAGGGCCACCAGCAATAATTCACAATCCAAGCAACAAGCCAAAGGTCATACAGAGAAAATCAATCCAGGAATCAACATAATACATAGGAGCAGGTCAGCAACCAGGAACTGAACGCTAAAACCGGCAAGGTGGCTAATCCTTTCCTGCCCTAAATACATAGGTGACCCAATCAGAAGAGAGAGGTGCAGGCAGACCTGTGACTGGATCACTATTAAATAACTTTTGGTAAAAATTTATTAAAAGCAAATAGAACAGGGCACTTATTTATGTAATTGCATTTGCACTTATTTTTTGATATTGTGTATATTGTGAGAAAGAAAATCGTTCTTTCTGAGACCAGGGGATGAAATTTGTCTCTTGTCTAACCTTGCTATAGGATATGCCTATTTCTGATGTATATATCTGATACAATGAGCCTGTGTTTACCAAGCCTTTGGTGTATTGTGATTCGGGGAAGTGGCTTGTTGTGGGTCCTTTTGTTGTTCTGTGGAAATGTGTATTCGGCGACTGTCTGAAGTATTCATGCCAGTCAGACCTTTTGACTTGCTAGTGAGTCTCCTTTCTCTGAAATAAGATCCAGGGAATCACAGCAAGGTGTTTAAGAATTTCATAGCTAAGTATAAATATTAGTGGCTTTGCAATGTATGTAAATCAATGTTTTGATAAACAGGGTTACATCCTGATTCTAAAAATAGCCTATGTCAGAACTGTATAAAAGATGAGCTGTGTGAGCATGTAATGTATCATTCTTCTGATTCTCATCTGACCTGATAACACTGATATCTCAAACCAGTGTGTGTGAGCAAATAAAACATCTTGCTTCAAAGACCTGCTTGGAACCATCTTCAATATCGTTGTATTCCTGTGATCTACAGATTAGACCCTAAACCAATCCATTCTACGGCTGTCTCTGAGGTTTTGGACCACCGCTCTGCCTGCTTCCCAGCAGCCCCGGTCCATGTGATAGGCCAGGCGGGATCCATTCACAGCAACCCGGATCCATAGTAACAGGTCCGGAGTAACCAGCCCAGGTACACCAGCAACGAGACACGCTAGCAGCATCAGTGACCCAGAAGAAGCCCGGTTCTGGATGCCGGTATTGGAGTCCAGTGGTGGCAAGAGGGCACTTTTGGGATAACGAAAGGGAACGGTGGCAAGGTAAGCCCAGCCGGTTCCCAGCAACAACAGGCAGGGTGGCATAGGCGGTCCATCCTGTCACAACACCTATTCAGCAACAGAAGGCTGTTAATGAATAAAACCTTCTGCGCATGCGCCAGGCTGTCGAACATGCCAGGAAGCAGTGCTGTCAAAGAGAGCATTCCGACCATTGCCCTGGCAACAGCCGTGACAGAAGTGAAGGGAATTAGTACTCAAAGCACTCTCTTTATGAGTCAGTTTAATCTGGTTTTTCGGTGGGAAGACACATATGCAACAGTTGGAGTGAGTTGCCAACAACTTTGGAAAGAGGATCGATTGAACTGACTTATGAGCTTTCAGATGCTTCTGCACATGAGAGAGAATATATTATTTCTTATCAGTAATGTACCAATAGCAAGTTTGAAAATATGTTTATACCCTTATATGTAAGATGATTCTAAGACCCTTTGTTCTCTGAGTATAAAACTGGAATGCAGCCAGAGAGACCCTTGCCTCATGACTGGACCTTGATGAAGAAAGGTGCCTATTGTTTTTCCAGCTTTCGCGTGAAAGAGGGGTCCTGGAAATTGACTAAATGGCACAATGGATAAGTGGACAAGCGGTACTGGTCAAAAAGACTAAGACGATGACAGCCCACTAATCCCTTCAGCATAGCAATGCAAGCACACAATGCCAGGTAATTCACACCACCCTGTCTTTTGACTGTTTACTAGTACAGATGTGATACTGCTCCTTACAATTGCTTTCAGATTGAAACACTTGCAAAAAATCTCTCTCTCTCTCTCTTTCGCTCTATCTCTCAAGTGTAGGCAGTCCAATTTTGCCTACTGTGAGGTAGAGATTCTTGTATAACTGGTGGTGTAGAAGCTGCATCATACCAACTGTCAGAACAGCATTTGGGAGGTCATCACGGAGCAGGTCAATGCCATGGCTCTTATTCGAAGGTCCGTGACTGAGGTCAAGAAACACACATCTTTTTTCAATTATATTGTGCTTGGAATACATTGCAAAAATGTCCACCTTCTTTTAAACACTCAAATGTTGTGCAGGGCATGGGAATACCAAGCCCCAAACCTTACAAAATATAATAATTTAAATGTTTGCAAAATTATATTGTGACCTGTTTTAAGTTGAAAAAAAATATTTATGGTTATGTAGCAGTCTGTTATTGTGTGACCATTAGCCCCTCCCAAAAAATTACATTAATATGTATATGTATGTCTGCACCAGTCTTTTGAACTTCTTTTTTTGCCAGTATACATTTTAACACTCTTCACTTTGAACATTTCACATAGATTAAAAGAACAAGAGAGTGCTGTATAGAGATATATTTTAAATGTATTAAAATAAATTAAAACCAATTATGATGCTAGACATAACTGACATAAGTAGTATCTGCTCAAACATTCAATAGATTATAGTGCATAAATCCCATTTAAACAACATAAATGCATATGAATGCAATACAGTATATTAAATAAGACAATCGTAGAAGGTGTTTTAGCTGTAAAGAAGGGAGCAGAACTGCAGCAAAATAACCTGCAATGTAGTTTGTATATGCTGCAATAATGCACTGAACCTTCAATATGTTTCTTTGTCAATCCGTAAAGCAGTGTTGGAAGTCCTTCAATGTTTCAACAATAAGCCAGCAAATAACTGACTGGAAATAGTAACAACGATGTGGAGCCAGGGATGTGTTGGCGTGCAGTAGGTGGAGAACCATGTGAAGTTAGAAATGTGTGTTATGGAACCTACTGATATGATGAAAAACTTGAAAGTTATATCCAAAAGCATCCATGCTTATAATGTTATTTTTTTCCCCGTTATGTTGGAAGTAGATGCTGAGCAGGTGGAACAGTACCCCACAGACGAGGACACCCATGACAGGAACAGCAGCCTCAGGAAGAACAATTTAATGATTGTGGTCATTGGTCAAACTCTCAAGAATTTTTTAATAAAATGTATGCAAACAATGCATCATTAGAATAAAAAATGGGTAACATTGGAAACACACATTATCCATACAATCTTGACCGATACCATTGTCTATTATGGACTCATTTATATATAAACTCAGGAATGGCTCACCTCGCTAAGACTATCCTCAGGATTTCTTATTGCCATTGCCAATAATGCAGGGGACATTGTGTGTGCATTATGACTGTATATTCCATTCAGTTTAATGGGCTTTGGCCTCCTTTGAGTGTCTTATTTTTTAAAATGTATTAATGCCGCTGCTGTTCCTCTTCATTGTGTTACACATACTGTCTAACTTTAAAAATAATAAATACATTCATTGTCATTCTCAAACCATTTCACTTCTGAGTTAGGCCCATCTTGGTCTATCTTTTCTAAAATTACTTTTTATTACTGCAGCCGTTTTTCCTCACCATGTCACATATGTCATACTACATCATACTTGCCAACTCTCCCGGATTGTCCGGGAGACTCCCGCATTTTGCAAGAGTCTCCCGGACGAGTGTGGCAATCTCCCTGATAGGAAGGGGGAAAAATTTAGTTTAAACGCCGCGATTCACCCGGAATCGCGGCGTTTAGCCCCGCCCCCACTGTAAAATGACGCGATTTGCGTCATTCCGTCACGGGGGCGGGGCCAAAATGACGCGATTTCGCAGCCCCGCCCCCTGCACGCCCACGTCCCAGCCGGCATCTCCCGGAAAAGGAAAAAAAAATGTTGGCAAGTATGTACTACATTGAGAATTAAATAGGAAAAAAAATTCTGACCATATCAGTTGTGGGTTGGGCCTACCTTGGGATATCTTTTTTTCTCAAATGACCATCCTACAAGCCAGTGCTCTGCCTGCATGTTTTAAAGGTGTCCTGCAAACTGCCCTCCTGGCTGCCACTGTTGTGCCACTATGTTTCATAGGGATTGTATCTTTCATTAAACTGCCGTGTATTTGTGCCGCTGCTCTGTCACTAATTTTAGCCAGCTAGCTCGCTGCAGAATTTGGCCAAAACTGGTGAAAATTTTGACAGTTGTGAATCAGTCATTAGAAAATAAACTCTAAATGATTGTATATGAAAGTTAATGATAAAAATACAAGCGTACAAGCGTAGGAACAAAAAGAGCTCAAATTACATAATTTTAACTGTTTTTCACATCTTTTAATGTAATCAAGATCCGAAACCAAAACCAAAACACATGAGGATTTTTCACCAAAATAAAAACACAAAGATGGTTTTAGAATCAAAGCCAAAAATACGGCGGTCTGCACACATCTCTAATATATATATATATATATATATATTGTAACAAAAGGAGGCATTTAGCTGGCAATATGCAGATAAAGCAGGGAAGTAGAGTAAAACATTGGCACAGTTATGTACCTAGGTGGAGATTAAACCAGGTAAAAACATATGTGTAGTTTAAAATTGGTTTACTTACATGATTTAAAATCTGTTTCCTCTCTGCAAACAGACAGGGTGGGTCTGATAGTCTAAACAGAGCCAGGGATGGGCGTTTCCTTTTAAAGAGAAGGTGGGTGTGTCACCTGTCCATCAATCTAGGCCTGTGGGAGGAATGTCAGGTATAAAATCCTGCTTGATTCATTGTTCAGGGAGATCAACGCTGGGCTAGCTGGCTGATCTGGACAGAGAGCTGCACTATGTATAGTAAGCGTTGAGGGTCTCTATAATTGCTGTGCAAGTATACTGTGTCAAAACATTATTACCATCCTGACAATAAAGAACCATAAAAAGGAAGAAGTTGTACGCGTGTGCTTCTGCAGTAGCGGGCTCTTGCCACAAGATATATATATATATATATATATATATATATATATATATATAAAAATAAAAGCCAAATTTGACCTTTATTATTCTGAGATCACCCTGCCAAAGTTGATTGCAGTATAACTAATTTATTACTCCCAAAAATCAATAAATAATGTATAAAATCTAGAGATGGGCGGGTCCGGTTCTCCGAGAACCGAACCCACCCGAACTTTGGGTATCCGAGTACCGAGCTGAGCAGCTCGGTACTCTCCCGCCCATTCCGAATCCAAATCGAGGCCGAACGTCATTGTGACGTCGTCGGATCTCGGGGCTCGGTTCTCGCGATACTTCAACTTTATAAATACACGCCTCCACAGCAATCCATCGCCATTTGACAGAGGGAGAGAGCAGGGTGTAGTCATAGGCTAATTAGAGCAGGGACAGAGAATACAATATTGTTCTTGCAATTGCTCTAACCAAAATCGCTAGTGCAGAGAGGAGGATAGAGGTTTATTATTTTTTCTTCATATTTGGCACTCCCCAGCGCTTTTGGGGTGTCCCCCATAATTGTGCAGAAATATTTCTGGCTGTCAAAAGTCATATCTGTCAGCAGTGTCTACTAAATAATTTTTAGCACTCCTCAGTGATTTTGGGGTGTCCTCCCTAATTGTGCATTAATATTTCTGGCTGTCAAAAGTCATATCTGTCAGCAGTATCTACTAAATAATTTTTAGCACTCCTCAGTGCTTTTGGGGTGTCCTCCCTAATTGTGCATTAATATTTCTGGCTGTCAAAAGTCATATCTGTCAGCAGTATCTACCAAATAATTTTTAGCACTCCTTAGTGCTTTTGAGGTGTCCTCCCTAATTGTGCATTAATATTTCTGGCTGTCAAAAGTCATATCTGTCAGCAGTATCTACTAAATAATTTTTAGCACTCCTCAGTGCTTTTGGGGTGTCCTCCCTAATTGTGCATTAATATTTCTGGCTGTCAAAAGTCATATCTGTCAGCAGTATCTACTAAATAATTTTTAGCACTCCTCAGTGCTTTTGGGGTGTCCTCCCTAATTGTGCATTAATATTTCTGGCTGTCAAAAGTCATATCTGTCAGCAGTATCTACTAAATAATTTTTAGCACTCCTCAGTGCTTTTGGGGTGTCCTCCCTAATTGTGCATTAATATTTCTGGCTACCAAATAATTTTTAGCACTCCTCTGTGTTTTTGGGGTGTCTCCCATAATTGTGCATAAATATTTCTGGCTGTCAAAAGTCATACCTGTCAGCAGTATCTACCAAATAATTTTTAGCACTCCCCAGTGCTTTGCGCTCAGAATGGATTCAAAGCAGTCCACATATGATCAGAATGAGCAACCAGGTACTGTCACCAGTTCTGATGTTAGTGTTCCCAGTACGTCATCTGGCCAAGGCGATGTCAAACAACAGAGTGTTTCCAAATTAGTGCAAAAAACAAAAAACAAAATTTTTTTTACTGTATTGAAGCGAAAAAGAAGTGTAACTGAGCAAAAGTTAAGTGACAATAAAAAAAAAATTGCAAGCATGCCATTCTACACACGCAGTGGCAAAGAGAGAATGAAGCCTTCACCTTTGGCTATTAGTGGCAGATCCCAAAAAGTTACCCAGCCTACAATTGGTGCACAACTACTGTTACGCGTCAAAGCCGAGCTGCAAGATAACAGTAAGGCATTAGAGGAGAATGTTTGCTCTGATTCACAAATGACAACAATCCCTGTAGAGAGTCCATCCAACAGTGGGATGTCTAATCGTGAGCATTCTGCTGATGTGTGCCTTAATAGCCCGAGTGTAGCCAGTGATACCCAAATTGAGGATGCCACTTTGGAATAAGAAGAGGATGAGGGGGAGATTTGTGTAGGCGACGAGGGCGTTAATGATGATGTTGATGATTATGATGCAGACAGATACCAAATTGCCTTTCTCAATTTCTATTTATATTCTAGATTATATAACGGCTGAATAGTTTTCTATTTTACTCCTAGTGGAGAGAGGATCTGATGCAGACAGATACCAAACTGCCTTTGTCCATTTCAATTTTTATTGTACAGTCTATAAAGGCTGAATTTATTAGTATTTTATACAAGTGGAGGGGGGCCTAGAGAGACAGAAACCAAACTGGCTTTCTCCATGTCAATTAATATTGTACAGTCTATAATGGCTGAATTTTTTTTTTTTTTTTTAAAAGTGGAGGGGGGCCTATAGAGACAGAAAGCAAACTGTCTTTTTCCATTTCTTTACATATTTAAGTATAAGTGTAGGGTGTAATATACATCCAAAGACGATGGCTGCATTGCCAATATACATAGATGGAGAGGAAGACAATCTGTTTTGTGTGTAGAATAAATGAAGGCCTACCAACAAAGAATTAAACTGTTTTTTTGGATGATTTATTACCTCAACAATTAGATTACTTATCTCTAAAACAGTTGGAGCACTAAATTGGGTTATTTTAGGCACAAAAACATGGATTTTCCAACAAAATAGCAAAACAAAACCAAAACCAAAACACGCAATGGCGGTTTTGCAAAACCAAAACCAAAACCAAAGCACGACGGTAATCCAGATCCAAAACCGAATCCAAAACCAAAACACGGGGGTCAGTGACCATCTCTAATAAAATCGCATCTAATTATTATTGTACATTTGTAAAGGCACCACAGTGCTCTGCAATGCCGTACAATAGGGAAAACAGTACATATATAATACAGGGACATACAAGGTAGACAAAATAAATGTGGCATGAAAACAAAGGGTATAAAGGACCCTGCTCATTAGAGAGATTACATTCTAAGAGGGCACAGCTGAAACAAGAGGAGCAAATGTGGCTCAGTGGAGATTGGGACAATTGTGAGGGTGCATTAGTATGAAAAGTGTTATCGGGGATAACATCATCTTGCATATACATTATGCTATTTTTGCATCTTATAAATCCATTTGCTCTCCTCCTGCGCAATAATCTTGTCATAATTTCCTCCTTTCCACTTTTCTTTTCTACTATCTAAACTCCTTAGGGTCCTAGGGCCCGATTCATCAAAGTTCGCAAACGCATACGCATCTGCCTTGCATACTTTGAGTGACGTAAACCGAAATAAGCATCTCAAACAGCAAAAACACACCCCCATGTGGTGTAAGTGACGGAAATAAGCAGTGCAAACGTTAGAAAACACACCCACCTGCGGATCTATAAACATGCTACACGCATAAGCGACGGCTCTCAACTCATTGACGGCAAGCTAAACAATGCATACCTCACGCCCACTGTGGGACGGGCCAACAGTTTATTTATATACAACACAACAAACATGCCTGGGGCTTATTTTAACGAGATAGCTCTTTACTCATTAATTACTGTCAATTAACAATAATCTGGAACACTCTCAACCTTGTTTTTCCTTTGCGAATAATTAGTGCAATACACACTGTTAACAAACACATTCTTCACGATCTTTCTGTGTTTAGGATTTCAAGTCGCCGTATAGTGCGCAAAATGCATGGACAATGGCTACATTAAAAACACATGAATAACGAATGTATCAAAATGTATGTGCTGTAAATAAATCTTTTTGCCTTTTCAGCAAAATGCACAGCATACTCTTCCATAAAGGATACACACAAGAGTGTATACAACCTCCACACAGAGGAAGGGTTTCTGTCTGGATTAGAACTCAGGAATGACTGTATGCAAATGGGGACAGCTACCCGCTACCCCAACCTGAGACATGAAAATACACAGACAACACCAACAATACAGCATGCGTGCTACACAGACACCTCACACTTAATACTACTCTACATTATTCACACAAATTACTTACAAAATACCTATCTCACAGGTAGCTCACTGGTTAGCACTTTGGACTCACAACACAGCAGACATGAGTTCAAATACTGAGCATACCCATAACTAATGTGTGGACTGGAATCATTATCCTAACAAGAAATGTGACACAATGCTTTCTTTTTTTATTTTGGATTTGTTATACACGCTCAACCATATTGTAAAATATGCCCTCTGATTTATACTGTATTGAAAGTAAATATTTATTTGGAGGGAAAATCCAAGAAGCCTCACGGCCTATACTTCACATGCACAGTATTAGGTGCATGCTGACATTGAGTATTCTAAATGGACTAAGAGGGGGGGGGGGTGTTGTAGGTGACAGCTTCCTTGGAGGTAAATGCAACATTGTCAGCAAATAGACTTTCATCTGAATCCATGGCGTACACGTTATGTCATGTACTCAGCTTTATCCAAACAGGCCGCTCTCCACACTCCAGTACCATGGTCCTTTGCCTCACTTGCACTTCTGCCTTACACCACTGACGCCACTTCTGGGTACACTTTCGAGGCTCTCTTCAATGTGTCACTGGCTTTGCTCTGTTACTTGAATGTAACCTTGGACTATCACTACAATGACATATGTATTTGGGGGAATTGGTAACTAGCTAGAGCGTTTGACATTTTTGGATTTTATCTTGCACACAGGGCCTACAGATGCAATACCTCTTATAGGGGTGGCTTGTTCGTGGAGGGCACATGTTACTTTTGGATAACATGCAAACAGCTAAAGAAATCCTTTTGTGCTATACTAATGATGTTATAAGCAAAACATCTTTCTTCATTACTCTTTTCGGACTATTATATATACCCACATGTTGTGTAATGAGATGAATAAAGACACACACACCAAGGTTTGTTTTTTGATAAAGTTATATATTTCAAACTATTTACATATACATCAGAGAAAAAAACCCAAAAATAAAAAACTAATTATCATTGAAATGAGGCCCAGTAGGCCAATTTAAAACGAAGGTTGCCTACAATATTTCCTAAATGTAGGTGGAGGCCTTCCAGGTCCTCCACAATTTAACCCATGTGGGCCATAAGTTCTGCTGCGGTGGGTGGTGGTGGAGGCCAATTGCCAGCTTCCTCAGTGGGTGCTGAAAGAAATCAGAAATTAAACATTACATACATGGATACATATTTCATCAAACAGACAGGATTTACTAGAGATGTTTACTGTTACATTACTTTAAAAAGTTAGGCCTCTGGCCACAAAACCATTTGCACGCACATTAGACATTGAGAAGGCATTTGAATCAATGTACTAAATTCTGGTGAGCCACGGGGAGAGGGCCATGCACAGGGTTGTCTTATCCAGCATTATTGGCCCCAGGTATATGCACTACATGGGCCACTATACAATCACTCACAGGAATTCCAACGATTTTGGTGTATATTAGATTTTATAAACAAGTCATTAATATACTGACGAGTTTACCAGGCTAGCGGCCACATTTTTTTGGCCAATGCCCTGCGTGCCCATGTGTTAAGATGGCTATGGCTGTGGTTTGAGTGTTTAATGCGCCTAAAATGTATAGGCAGATATTATAAGTGTTCAACCTGTGGCATTTAAGGCACTATTTAATCAACATGTCACAGCAGGGATTATGCACAAGTTTAATGCACATGTCAATCTTATATAACTATGTCCATCACTTATCGCAAATACTTACAATCTTCCAACTCCACTGCCTCTTGGCTGCCTGATGTGGAGTCCTCAAAATCCTGGGGCTCCCGGTCAGCCTGCTCCTCGTCCTCCTCCACCACTGCTGCCACTGGCACCGGCACTGCCACCGCCTCCTCCTCCTCCTGCTCCTCCACTGCCACTGGCACCAGCACTGGCACCGCCTCCTCCTCCTCCTGCTCCTCCACTGCCACTGGCACCGGCACTGGCACCGCCTCCTCCTCCTCCTGCTCCTCCACTGCCATTGCCACTGGCACCACCTCCTCCTCCTCCTGCTCCTCCACTGCCACTGCCACTGGCACCGCATCCTCCTCCTTCTCTGATGACAGTGGCACTGCCACCGCCACTGGCTGCTGCTCCTCCTCCTCCTCCTCCGCTGCCTGCGCCTCCACGACTGCCCGGCGGCGTTGGCGCCGTTCCCAGCGTGCCCGGTCTGTTTGAAAAAAGGAAATATAAACAAAAGGACATGTTAACACAATCACCATTTGAAAAAACGTATAGTATTTTGACAATCAGGTGATCATACATATTTAATAAACTTTACATTGTCAGCAGGCATAAATATTTGCTACTAACAATGCAAGGAGGTAAACATGATGAACACAAAGCATTTCACATAACTTGTCAGCCCAGCACAGTGGTCTAGTGGTTAGCACATCTGCCTCACAGCACTGGGGTCATGAGTTCAATTCCTGACCATGGCCTTATCTGTGTGAAGTTTGTATATTTGTGTTTGCGTGGGCTTCCTCCGGGTGCTCCGGTTTCCTTCCACACTGCAAAAACATACTGGTAGGTTAATTGGCTGCAATCAAAATTTACCTCTGTGTGTGTGTGAATGTCTATATTAGGCAATTTAGACTGTAAGCTCCAATGGGGCAGGGACTGATGTGAATGAGTTCTCTGTACAGTGCTGCGGAATTAGTGGCACTATATTAAAAAATGCTTATGATGATGACCTGGCACAATTTTTGGTATTTTACATAGAGATGTGGAATATCACAGTGGCCTAGTGGTCAGCACTTTGCTCTCACAGCACTGGGGTCAGGAGTTCAAATCCCTGATGATAGTTTCATATGTGTGGAGTTTGGAGGCTTGCTCCATATTTGCATGTGTTGTCTAACACACTCCCCAAACATACTACTGGCCGCCTAATTAGGTTTTGTTCACATTTGGCCGTAGTATGTGTTTTTCATGTAGGTGATTTTAAGTCAGCAAACTCCCTTGGCCCTGGTAATGATGTCAATTAGTTCTCTCTTTACAGGACCACCGAATTAGTGGATGGAGGTCAAAATCTTTGAATGTTGAGTATACTTTGGAAATCACCCTTTGTTGGGAGTACCTCACAGTCTAAAAGAGTCTAAATAGGCAGTTAAGTAATGATTGATTAGCTATATCTAGCAGACTCTGTAATCTGTTTGCATCTTATGGGAGCTTGCAAAAATCAGTCTAAACACTAAGGTGTTTTGTCTTTGAAACGTGCCTTTTAAATCTTGCCCCAATAATGACAACACATCTTCCACTCCAAAATGTTTTTAAGGTTAGACTAGCAAGTTACAGCACTCGGGTCAAGACTTAGAATGCCTGATTTCCCAAACCACACTTATTGGTAAAAATTGTCACACAAAAACATTTAGGGCAGTAAATGGATAGCAGACAAATTTAGGACAGAGGATCCAAAGCTTATTGGGTGCACTGGAAGGGGCATGACCTTTATAGTGTGCTTGCACATTGTTATGTAGGCCATGTCAGGTGTTTAGGGTGAACATATTTACAAACATAGGGCCTGATTCATGAAGAATCCTTAACTTGAGAAACTTCTTATTTCAGTCTCCTGGACAAAACCATGTTACAATGCAAGGGGTGCAAATTAGTAATCTGTTTTGAACATAAATTAAATACTGACTGTTTTTTCATGTAGCACATAAATATCAACTTTAAACTTCAGTGTACAAAGATTCTATCAAGTATCTGTGTGCTAAATGAAAAAACAGTCAGTAATTAACTTATGTGCAAAACAGAATACTAATTTGCACCCCTTGTATTGTAACATGGTTTTGTCCAGGAGACTGAAATAAGAAGTTTCTCAAGTTAAGGATCCTTCATGAATCAGGGCCATAGAGCAAATATATATATATGTTGACATGTTTTTTGCGATTAGTAGAGAACTCAGTTATTCTGATCTCCCTACGGAGCTCCTCCAGAAGCTGGGACTGGCGGCGCCGGAGATCGCTCCACCGCCGTTGGAGCTGAACGGTGCTTCGCCGAATGTTGAATCGGAGGCGGAGGTGTCTGCGGACCCTTTGATAGGCCCGCACCTTAACCTCATTGGACACATACCTTCCAGAAGGTACATTGTCCATACCCTCTGTAAGGACTCTCAGCTCACGCCTGGTGAAAATAGCAGCCCTCATTTTGGTATAATGTCTATCACACAAAATGGGGGCCTCTGCGTTCCGATTGGTTCGCTGAGCACGAATGGGCGTGCTCACGTCACACGCGGAGCTTTCACACACCTGTGTTGTGTCTCTGATTGTCTCTCCCACCAAGAACATGGCGGGAGCCTGCACTGAGACGAGTACTGTGTGCTCCGCAATTAGGAAGAAGAGTGTACAACCGGTTTATTAATTCAAAACTCCATTTAAACCCACCTGTGCTTTGGTCTAGTGCCTGTTCATTCGCTTTTTTGCCTGGATAGAGCACAATCAAGATTTCATTAAATTTGGATGATTGGCCTAAGAAGCCAACAACAAACAGTAAGTACAAAGCTAAATCAGAGATTGTAAGATTGTAATTTTTTTTCTTTCTCCTAATGTAGCAAACTGTTTGCTCTGCAATATGTGTGGCCGGAATGTAAAAAAAACTGCTATGGAAAGGGCCCCTGGCCTCACATTTAACATGTAAAGTTTTCAATAATAGCCTACAGTTTGCTAAGTTCTTTTGAACCTTATCCATGTTCAACAGCATAATAACTAGCTCATTGCATTGATGGACACATGGGTCCAAATGTATACACTTATTTTGGCCACATACCTCCACAATTGCATTTGGAGTACACACTTAAGTGTGTTGCTGGCTGATTTGTAACCAAATATTAATAATAATTACACAATATAGGGTTTGCAACTGAGTGATATCCTTAATTTTGGTGTGTTGCTAACCTGTAAACCAATGTTATGGTTTGAAAAGTGACGAGTAGTAGTAGTAGTAGGAGAATGTTGCAATAGTATTTGACGAATATGTCAGTCAAAATGCAGTGGCCAAACTAAATGGCCGTTAAATAGACAAACCACAATGTTTATTATAATAAGGGGCATGTGTTTTAGATATAGTTAGAAGTTTGTGAAATTGTAGCTTATGTAGGGGGTGGATGTGCTTAGATTCTGTATCACCACCTGACTGTGTGCATTGCCTATAAAGACACGACTTATCTTTGAAATAGGAATATGTCTGATGCTGGGCCAAGTAATGTGGAGGCACCAGGGCTGCCAACTAGGCGTAAAAACAATTTCATAGAGGAGGAGCTGGAGGTGCTGGTAGAAGAGGTTCTGGCGAGGTTCCACAGTGGCAACCGGCAAATAACCGGACGCGAGCGCCAAACGCATTGGCAGGAAATCACACGGCTCATCAATGAAATATCTCCGTATGAGCGTACAAAGGTTGAAGTACAGAAAAGGTACTAATCAAATTTAAAAATAATAGCCCTACTTAACTTTACTGACTGTGTCTATTTGTCAAATAATATATATAGATATCGCTAGAGATAAATATGGATATTGTGACATAGTAGCATTAGTCACCTGTGAGGTGAAACCACCTTGTGACTCCAATGCATTTGTTGATCAGGCCTTTTGTTTTCATAAACTAACACCATGGCCCTTGGTCACATTGACATAATATGTTTATAACATTATACGCGCTTCAAAAGAGCAAAATCTGTATTACTGTGTGTGAAGGTTAAATTGGTGTGATTAGCAAACGTGCAATGTATTTTAATGAAAAATGTGTCATTTTGAGTTGAAGGTACTATGTGAGGCAATAATGTTTGTCTATTCCACAGATGGGGAGACTATAAAGGACGCCTGAAAGCGAAGCTTGTTGAGATTCACAGGCATGCTCAAGGCACTGGTGGGGGGCCTCCACTACGTACTATTTTAACACCCCTCGAGGAGCGGGCGAGGGCTGCAATAGCCCTGGTGGAGATAGTTGGGGTGGGCGACATAGACACTGGCTCTAGCCCATCCCGAACAGGAGAGGCCGCTCCACTAGGTACATGATGAGTTTGCTTACTTAATGTCTGTAAAGCTTTGTATCTGTCTGAGTAAAAGTGTCAACTCTCAGGATGTGTGTGTGAAGGTAAACTTCAATTGCACAATGTGTTTGCCTATCACATAGTAGGAAATTATATTTACACACTGAAGACAAATGGTCTCAATATGTAGGGCTCATCCTAAAATGTCAGACCATAAGTGGCAATGTATGTATTTTGGGAGCGGAAAGGGCTGCTAGCACATTCAAGGGAAGCTGACACTTTACCAATGCTACATCACGCGTTGTAAGATGTTTTTGCCAATATAATATCGCACCTTACTCTTTGATTCTAATTACTTTATTTTACTTATTATCTCTCTACAGAATGTGAGTAGCAGGCGCCTGCTTCACCAGTGGATGATGAAGTTGCCCGTGATGTGGAAGTGCCTCAGCTGCCTCCAGCTGAATACGTAAGGCAGCGGGCACTCGCACACGCAGCCCAAAATCTTAAAAACGCCACTGATGCACAGAATGTTCACCTGTCACAAATATCGAGCACTGTCCAACACATGGATCAGCAAATCACCAGTCTCACTAACACACTCTCCGTTTTCATGAGCACACACACCTCTTTACTGACGACACTCGCCACCAAAATGGATAATTGAAATACTTCAGTGACAAATATTGCAACACTCCTGGGTGATATCTTGCATGCCCACTCTCAACGCACCTCCGGCACAATCCCTTCACCCAGCTCAGATTATTTGTTCGCCAGCCCCCATACCCAGTTGTCTGTCGCCTCCGCCCTCCCTGATGTGTCTGTCGCCTCCGCCCTCCCTGGTGTGTCTGTCGCCTCCGCCCTCCCTGGTGTGTCTGTCGCCTCCGCCCTCCCTGACCCCGAACTATGTCGTCTTATGTGTTTAGCCTTTGCCCGTGGCTATGGCCAATCCCCTGTTGTGCCCACTTCCCCCTCGCCTGTCGTGGCCCCATCCCCATCCCCTTACCCTGCACCTTCACCTCGTCGGACACAACCCGCTTGCTTTGCCCCATTGCCTGGTTCCTCTAACTCCTCTACATCACGGGTGACAAGAAGTCGGAGTAGGGGAGCCTCCCTTCCAACCCCCTTCAAAAAGGCTCGGAAAAAATAATTTGTATTGTTTTAACCTAAAAATATAGTTTAATATATGACAAAAATATGTATATTTTTTTTTTGGTATAAAAAATTTCCTACTACTGAAATGTGTCTTTATTTGGTAAGGCATATTCCATAATGGTTTTTTTAAAAACAATACTTGTTATCAACTCTAACCAAAGTATAATCTCCGAACAAACAGCCTGATTCATTAACGTATTCAAACAAATATGTATCTAATATCAGTGTGCTGACCAAAACCATGGGCCTGATTGAGTAATGAACCTAGATGTCAAGGATACATATTTCTGAATGCTGCTCAAAAGCCTTTTAAAATGCAAGTGGTGCAAATTAGCAATAGGTTTAGAGCACGAAAAAAAATAATGTCTGTATCCTAATGTACCGCACAAATACTTGATAGCTTATTTGTACACTGAAATGTTCATGTCAGCTAGGACCTCTCCTACCCCAAAATTAGATCTCCAATGACATTTTTGGTTTACATCCCCCTCCAAACTCACATGCTTTGGCCTTGCTTAGTTACTTTGCCTTACCTTTCCAGAATGATTCTGGCCCATGGTTTGCTGAAGAAGACTTAAACAAGAAGTGTATCAAGGTAAGCTTCTTAATGATTTTTCCACAGTGTTTCTTTATTTGCCTGAGTAAATTATTTCAAACACAGCGTGCAACTACAGTGCCCCTTTAGAGGTAGGGCAAATCATTCTGTAAAGGAAGTATTGCATTTGCAAACTGTTAACGTGACACAAAGGAGCCACAAAAGACAGGTGTTAAGGTAACCAAATTAGTTGATTTTTTTTTGGACATGATGCCACAGGACAAATATTGTTAACTACTATTTTGTACAGGTAAGATTCTGTGCTAATTCTAAAAATCTAATAAGGGATTTGTATTTAAGATTAGTGCTAATGCACAGTGTGTGGTACACTGGACGTCCTTTAGCATAACAGTTATTTACATGTAACCTCATGACTTTATTGCACTAAGCACATATAGGTTGGGTCTCACATTTGGATCTTAGGTGCACTTACCCCATCAGCCGCTGTCATATCACGGCTACCTGGGTCCCTTCTGGTCGTCAGCAACATTCCCGTCCTCCACAGCTCCGTTTGTAATCAAACACACACTGTTTGTTCTGCTGCATGTGCACAGGCATCTTGGATGCAGTCAGGTGATCATTCCAGATCAACCAGATTCAGCACCTGTGATCCCATTAAGTGCTCAGCCAATAGTTGCTTGGGACAACCTATTTAAACCTGCTGCTGTGATCTGTTCATTCCTGAACAACACACTTCTCTCCAGTGGATAGTTATTGGCCCCAGTGTTTCTGGCTGCATTACAAAATCAGTGTTTGTGTCCACATTCTCAGACTGCTCATTCCCCTGCTAGATTGGACAATCAGCAAGAACATGAGCAGGAAGATCATCCAGGCTGCTCTGTTCAGACCTGCTGCAGGTAATCCCAAGGGTCCCTGATTCGGATCAAGAAATACAGACTAACGTGACAGTTTGACACACTATAAGGGTGTATGTAGTGCTGTGTGTCTGACTAATCATGTAAGACGCAAATGAAAAAGCTTGGAGTATAGATATGGTTTGCTCAGGCAAATATGCACACTCTGTAATACAAGTAAGTAGACTCCAAGAGTTAGTTTGTCCACCAAACTCCTCTATCCTGTAATGACTTTTCCAAACTCTATGATCTGATCCCCCCCAATCCATGATAGTTTAAACCAATCTGGAACCTTGAATACATTATTAAAACAAACAGACCCTAGAGTTTCTTACGTTATGTACACTGATTCATTCATTGTTAGAGTGGGCACGTCCCTTGGATTTAGCTCCCTTCCAGTTTTGGAAAACATTTATGCAAGGCCAAGCTATTTTATATAACGGGCAACATATTATAATTTGAAGCTTGGTATGTTGTGATTTCTTGCCAATACAGACACAGGTACCCATTGCACACGTTCACCATCTATAAGCCAAATAAACTGGATGCCTCACCTAACAATGTAAACACCAACAATATCTACCAGACATTAAACCCTCAAATGACTGTGTGCTCGGCCCAACACTCTTGGATTAGATGGTGGTAAAGGAATTTGAACATGGACCCATCATCCTATAGGGAGGATATCTGTACATTAAGGCTTTGTACTTCCCTTGCCCAAGGCATGGGCAAATGCTGCAAATTATTGTTAACATTGACTAGCATGTTTAAATAGACATAGGTGGTATTACGGCGCAAACTAACACAATTTACTCTACACACACACACACACACACACACACACACACACACACACACAGGGTTTGAAGAGAAACAAAGGTGGAATGTGACTTTGGTCACTACTTTCTACTTTCAGAGGGCAATCTACATGAAAATGGTATTGAGAAACAATTACACATTTCTACACCACAATAACATTGGAGACCTACATTGTCAGGTTCAGCAAACATGTCAAGTGACTGCTGCCTAACAATGTGTGTAATCAGACTAATGTAACTAGTTCTCATGTGGAGTATCTATGTTAGCTGTAAGTTTACATATAGCTGCCTTGACCAATTAGCAAACTAGGGGCCTGATTCATTACGGATCTTATCTGTCATTTTTTGCTTATCTTAAGCTAATCCACTCTGTTCATGCTCAGAAAAGGGAGATAGGAAGCAAAATCGACTGCATAAGTGAAGAATTTCTTACGTTAGGATGAAAATCCATCTTTACTTCACTCTTATCTCCCCGTTTCTTCGTAACAATAAGCATCTTACCTTTTGCACAAGATAAGAAGATCACTAATGAATCAGGCCCTAGGTGAGGTATTACATAACCTAGCAAATAAACATTGTAAAAACACCAAGAAAAGGGTGGAGACTGGAATATTTGCTACACCAAAGGTGGCTAACACATATTGGTATTATGGCCTTGTAGCAAGACTCCACTAGCTTAGTGCCCTAACGCATTCCCCATAATTGGGAGTGTGGGGTTTGTGTCTGGCATGTGGGTGTTGGACCACTTCGAAACAAAGTGCCACTAGCACAAGAGAAAAAGATTGTTATCCTGTTTGGGCAAGGGCCAAAAGTTGGTAGTGTTTGACCTGACACTGCTAACATTTTTGGCTTTCTTTATATACATTTATCTGTAATGTCATGCCTATATTCCTACGCACATCCCATGTTCGCTCTAAAAGCTGAAAGTGTCCAAACAATTTACTACTAAGCACCCAAACACACATACAAACCTCCACACTATGGACATTTTCTAAAAATATACATTTACCCCATTGAGCGTGTTTGTAGGCTATGGTGTATCTGTGGCAAAGGACAAAATAACCACACATAGATTTCATATATTTAAAAAAAAAACCTGTTCCACAATAGTTTTGATAGCACTACACATGGATTTATGGGTATTAAAATATTAATCAGTGCACTGTAGTAATGGTACAAAATGGCATGACAACTGATTGCTGACACATTTGCAGCATAGGCTAGATTTATTACATATATGAATTCAAACGTGCTGACAAAAACAAAGCAAACAAGGTAATGGTGTGTGTGTGTAAAAGTTCCTTGGATTAAGAGATGACAATCTGGCCAGACTGAAGAGAGACATAAGCAGGCTTGGAGCTCTGGAGAAATTCAACAACATGTAGTGAGACACGAATTGCACAAATCCAAAATCCACAGCAACACACCCTGTTGAATGAAAGTCAACAAATTAATATGGCAATATTAGCTCACAAAACTTGCATTTTGATATCAAGAGGTTGAGCACTGTATTGGCATGTGTAAAAAAGCCGGTAATATTATAGTGTATAATAATGGCTTGTGTGTTTGGACTATACCTAGGATTCTGAATGCACTATTTGACTTAATTTGAAACACCAAACCCATATGTTACATAGCTAGCATCTGCCCATATGTTTTGTTTGTGCAACCACACATTGCAGGCTTAGTAACAACATTATTGTATGGAGCACACTCACTGGCCAATCACATTTTAGTGCAGATAGCACTATACTACTTACATTTGACAACACCCTTCACCATGGCAACATCCACCAACTCCAAAAGGAAGTGAAATGGCAGAAAAGCCAGCACTGCAGGCCAAGTGTAATCTAAAGGCTGTAGATATAAGAAAAACAAATAAAGTGTCAATAATGTGCACTTCTCAACACTATATGTGCTGATCAATAAACTGTAGAAAAACCAAACATCAATTATGTTGCCACATTAGGCTGTTGATTTAAACTACCCCATTAACGTGCATTTAGCAAAAGACATTAAGGCTAAACTTGGAGGCATGAAGCTATACTTTCTACACACATTGTAAAGGTACAATACAGGTTGCCATGGTTTTTCCCCTATTATTACACATATAAACCATTTCACTAACACACCAGGCCATGTCTATTCATATTCCCATTTTGAATTACCATACCTTAGATAATCAACCCTTGACTAAGCTTGCACATGATTTGACTACTGATCTTTTAAATGTGAAGATATTTATGTTTTGTTCCAAAAAAAAATAAAAAAAAAATGACCCCTTACATTGTAACATGCTTTGTCCACTAGAACATTTACTTATTTTTTATCCTTTGCTCTCCTTAATGACTCAAGCACAGAGTGTTAATGTGTCTTTAAAGGTAGGGTCCGAAAAACCACACTTCAAATAAAGGTATTAGAAAAAGAAAAAAAAATAAATTACAACAGCATGGACATTCTTAATGCAAAGTGTTTTAACAAGGGGTATGTAATAAAACAATCTGGTTTCTACTTACCACACACACAGACAAATGTGGAATGTCAAAAAGCAATCACTAGACACCCAAAAAACACAATCCAGGACCAAGATCTGTGGGGGAGGGTAAACAGGTACAAAATAAATCAATATAGATGGATAATCTTTATGTGTGTCACTACATTTGAGAGGTATCTATGCAGAGGCACATCACAAGTCTACACAGTTGCCTCAATATTCAAACTCTGCAGCTAATTAAAGACTTTTCCACTAACCTTCAACACAAAAATCTTTACCATTAGGACCTTTCAGCATAATTTTCTATCTGTATCTCACCAATACCTTTTCCTAAAAATAAACATGAGTGTTGAGCAAGGTACAGCAATAAACTGCAGAGATTATGAAACATTTCACCATTAGGGGCTACTTACCCAGAACTGTGACTCTCCCAACAACACAGAAGGTCAAGCAAGGTATTTTTAAGTAGCACTGTAATTAGTGAATTAAATGCAGGTGAGTAGGCCGGAGAGTATGCCGGACACGTCATTAGGAGCACGCAGGTGCGTTCTAATTAGCCAAGTGTGTTTTTGTGTAAAAGTGACCTGACATGTTAGCAACGTTTATTTTCTGTAGGGTAAGTAGAGATTATAACGATTATTACAGATGTCATTAATGAGCTAAGCTGTTAGTGTTGTGGCAATAGTATGGGTAAAATAGTTTTAAGTACAATTATATGACGTATGATTCATTTGCATGTGCTACATTTAGATGTGCCGCAATAGTGTAGTGGTTATGTATTTCACCCACCAATACTAAGTGCAGAAGTTTGAGGCCCCAGGTCAACCCTAAGCACTAATTGAGTTAATAAAACACATTATTAAGCATACTCCTAAAAGTAAAAAACTATATGCAACTGCTTGTATTTAGTGTAAGATTCGCAAATGCGCTTAATTCCTTTTTTTATGGTGAAGTTTTTGCAGCTCCTGCTGCTTTAGTAAAACAGTGTTTTTATTAATGTGTGTGTTTATCTAGGGTTAATATTTTAACACCACGTTATCCATCATGCTGTTCATATTAATTGCAACATGGCTGATTTATCAGGTCTAAGACAGCCATTCAGCTGTGCAAAATAGTTAATGTTCAGTTTAGTGTTGGTGTTTCAATGTGAAGTATACCTCAGTGAATAAAGAAATGAGCTTGCAACAACAAGGTAATGAGTTTGAACCCCGAATGATGCGTGTATGTGGCTAACCTTGGTATATTTACAAGTTTGAGGGTATTTATTCCACTCTGTGACTTAGTATATGTTTTGGTGTGTAAGGTGGCTATATGTAATGTTCAACAGTGTTATCAGCTACAACACAGCAAAGCAGTTGTTGGCAAAGACTTTGGATTTCAAAGACATAGGAATTCTGTACTGGCAACAGTGGAAAAAGCTAAGTGCTCCACCAAATCAAATATTAGAAATGGGAGCAATAAATGTAATATTTTTGATTTGTATTTATCAACATGGATATATTTCGATATGCATAAATTTGGACTCTGCATGCACCAAATCTTTCTGGGTATAATATTTCCAAGTATTGGCATTTTTCCCCATGTTTTAAGGGAAACAACTTATGCTAGAAGTTGCTCGTCATCTTTAATTTGTATTCTATTCCCTTGACATCACCACTTGTACAGTGGTGTAGCAGTTAGGCAATCCACCTTGCAAGCTTGCTACATGGGTTCGAGTCCTCACCAATTCTCTCGGCTCTTAGGGATCATTAATATCCTTACACTATTTGTGTTGCTGTTAAAAGTGTCCCTGTGGTAATAGTACACTTGTTTTAAATTTGCATAAATCATCTTTGTAAAACCCTAAAATATAGTTTCGAGTTATTATATGTCTATTATTATTATTTGTTATTGCAAACGCACCATCACCAACTGTCAAATCAGGCCTGTAACATATTGAGACTAATGATATTGGTAATTGTTCAGAATGGTTGGAGATTTATCATAAATATTTATGACAAAGTCTATTGTTTGGGAGACATTTTACATAAAATGAAATAATTACCCATGCAGTGTGCACAACAATTCTGGCAGCCGGAATGAATGTGGAATGCACTGAGGCAACCATTCCGGCAGTGAAATGAATTTGGAATGCACTGACGCAACAATTCCGGCAGTGGAATATATGTGGAATGCACTGAGGCAACCATTCCGGCAGTGGAATGAATGTGGAATGCACTGAGGCAACCATTCCGGCAGTGGAATGAATGTGGAATGCACTGAGGCAACCATTCCGGCAGTGGAATGAATGTGGAATGCACTGAGGCAACAATTCCGGCAGTGGAATGAATGTGGAATGCACTGACGCAACCATTCCGGCAGTGGAATGAATGTGGAATGCACTGAGGCAACCATTCCGGCAGTGGAATAAATGTGGAATGCACTGAGGCAACCATTCCGGCAGTGGAATGAATGTGGAATGCACTGAGACAACAATTCCGGCAGTGGAATATATGTGGAATGCACTGAGGCAACCATTCCGGCAGTGGAATGAATGTGGAATGCACTGAGGCAACCATTCCGGCAGCCGGAATGCACTGTGACCATAATGCTGAGAAGATATGTGGCTAGCAGTGTACAGGCCTATAAAAGCCAGTCCTCTTTACTGAAGAGGCAGTAAGCAGCAGAGGGCGCTATTTCCAGCTAACTAATTCCGTCATTCCGGCAGTTCCGGATTGAGGCCAAAGGGCCAAAATAACATCAAACTTGTTGCACTTGCGAATTGCATTGATTAGAAAGGGGTATGTAAAGAAAAAAAGGCTTAATTTACACAAACATACTAATGGAACATTTTTAAGATATCTAAAAGCTCAATAATTTTATTTTTTTTTTTTTAAAAAAAAAAATGGCACAAGCAGTCTGTATTGATATGTATGTATGTTGTGCATATTTTGTTTTGCATTTTAAACGCAAAAGATGCTCCTAAAGGCGTTTAATAGTGGTTTTAGCTAGCTGTATTGGAGTTAAACATGACCCTGGCCTTCCTTAACTTTTGTGAAAGATTTGAGACAGGAGTGACGTCAGTTTCACTCATCTGGGCAGAGGGAACGCCTTCTATTCTCAAGTGAAAAAGCATAGCGCCTACTTTACTCAAGTACTATCTCATCTCCGCCCAGTCCGCGCCTACTCTCCGCCCATTCCCACCCATATGTTCTCAAGTGGTCAGCAGTCATCTCAAATCTATTTGCGTTGGAGTTTGAGATTGAGTCGCCTTTTGAGAGCTGTATCTGCCGTGCTTGAGTAGTGTATGTAGTGTTTTGCGATGCTTAAGTGTTGTTTCGCGCATGCGCAGAGCCATTTAGCAGATGCGTATGCGTTTGCGAACTTTGATGAATCGGGCCCCTTGTTATGTACTTTGGTAAAATTAAAAGATACTCTATCAGTCTGTAAGCCTACTCTAATGTGCCACACAGGTTCATATATTTGTGTTTTAAATTTCATTGAGGCACTTCCTATTTACTGGAGCCCACCCAGGCACTCCAGAAAATATTATTATTATTATCATTTATTTGTTAGGCGCCACAAGGTCTCAGCAGCGCCGTAGATAGTACAAACAGTAGACCATACAGGGTGAAACAGTACAGAACAGTAAACACAAAGTACCAATGCTTCAGAAACTCCGGGCAGACAAATGGAGTAAATACGGAGCAGAAGAGTAGGTATGGAGACAGGAGGGGCCCTGCTCATTCGAGCTTACATCCTAAGGGAGGGTATATAATATATACCCTAAGGGAGGGTAAATATATCACTCTCTTCTTGTCACAGCTTATTTTATTTTCAATCTTGAATTCTTTCTTGTTTGAATTAGGAATCACTGTATCATCAAAATCTGTCTCATAACAATTACAGCAACAAAAGAAACCTTTATTGTTTTCTACTAGCCACTTGCTTGTTTTCTATTTCTTTTATTGGGGAGAAAACTTTGTAATAACTTTTGTTTTAGGTTAGAAGCTTTTGTATAAATAATTCTGAGTTCCTTCGGAATCATGTTTCTTAAATCATCATCCTCTTGAAGCACATGCCAGTGCTTTTTTAAGATTTTTTTAAACAAGATTTGATAAGCTGCTGTAATTGGTAATACAGGGTACCTCTTCCACTGATGTTCTTTTGTCTACTTTCTTTATACATGTGAAAAGATTTTTCTATCCTCTCCTGCAATTTAATTTAATTCTGTCTACTTCTCTTTCATCATAATTGTGAACTTTGAAATTGTTAACAAGGATTTTACCATCCTCAAGAGTTACTTCTGAACAATTCTCTGAATTCTTCTAAACGGTCTGATTGATATATTATGCAGCCATTTTTTATAGCGATTACTTGTCACATGTGTATACCAATTGAAATCTACCGGTTTATTTTATGTTTAAGTGCAAATCTTTTTATCCTACGTGCAGATTTCTAGGTCTAAAATAACAGCCTTCTCTGTGTTTTTTCTGTCATAAATTCTAAATTCACTTCATTATTATTTAAATGTATAATAAAATCATTAAAAACAGATTATGTGCCCCTCCATATAATAAAATCATCTATATATCTAAATCATTTTACCAGGTATGTAGCAAGTGGGTTATTAGCCCAGGTAGTATCTTCCTCCCATTTTGCTGAAAACAAATTGGTCAAACCAGTAAGTACTCATTGCTATCCCCCGTTTTAGTTCATAGAAGCCACAATGAAACTAAAAATAATTATGTGAGTTAAATATTCAATCCCCAAAGATTGGTCATCCTAGGGGATTTTCTCTATTTTTGTGTACAGAAAATAAACAACGGGATTCTAGAATGTTCTTATTTCAAAAAATTGTGCACTGTGAATTTTGATTGAAAAATAACTTATAACAACTAAGGCAAATATAAGAGACTGTAAGTAAATACATTTTATAAATAATTTATTCAATTAGAAGATCACCTGGTGCCCATTATTTCATCAGAAGTATCTGTGCAGTATTACACCTGTTGCATCTGCATTAAACTTGTTCTACTGTTATCAAAACTGCGTGTGGGACACTTTTTTGTTACCTTTAACTTACGGGATCCTGATGTGAGAGAAACTCAGCTACGGATGAGTAGTTGACTAAAGAGTGCTACAAGATAGGAGATAAACATTTTATTTATAATCTTATTATAGTCTTTATATGTCTTTTCTCCAGCACAAACCAATTTCTGCAAGTTAAAATCACTGCACAACTCGCATACCATTACATCACATGACAGTAGCATTCACACTATCACATAAATATTCTGTAGAACATAACACTTGGCTTAAGAGCTGATATCTATTGTGGGACTAACACTCTCGCTCCACATTTGGCATGCTGCAGATCAAGACTCTTTTAACTTGTTCATATAAATAAATATTTTTTAACTGCATACAAATAAACTGATGAAGATGAACTGCACATAATGCATAGCTAAATATTACAATTAAGTCATCTTTGTGTAATTTTCTCTTCACTCAACTGGTCAGGCTAGTGGCACCATGCTCTGTCCTCACACTTTGTGTCATCTTCTGAGCACACATGTTGCATGTTTAAACATTTGGGGAGAAAGGTATCAGTCATTTTTTTTAGGCAATTTGAAAACCACTTAAAACAAGCTGTATTCTAAAGAGCCTGTCATTGTTGGCTTATGGAAAATGGATCCCTAGGCTCTGCTGAACATAGTTTGGCCCACCCACAGGCGCAGAGTCTAACAGGCAGGTGGTTTTCACCAGGAACCCCCGCAAGGAGGTATGGTCTTTGCGGCACCAAACCTGCAGGTCTCGGTCCTGTGAGTGGGTGAACAGCAGAACGGTGTGGAGGAGGCAGGCGAAGCGGGTAGAGACTAGAACCCACAGGTGTATGGTATGGGAACAGGAACACTAGAGATAAGACTGATGGGCAGCAACAAACGAGGCACTAGGAGAACGGGTGTCCTGTGGTATAACTGGGAAAGAGCAGAAGCTGTCACAATGGTGTATCCAGGAGTGATTGGTATAGATACTGGAACAGCGGGAGTACAGCACTGGAGTTATGCTGAGCACACACGGGAAAGCAGAGGTAGATTAGGGAGAACAGCCGATGAGTCACCAACGCAGTTGCGGCTCACAGTGATAGCGGTTAGAGAACTGGAGCTGTCACGATGAAGTACATCAGAGATGGTATAGAAGTACTGGAGAAGAAATAGTTCAGTAGAGCAGGAGACTGAGAGTAAACTGACGTGGTGAAGGTAACTCGTAGTAACAGCCGATGAGTCACAGTAGTAGTAGCGGCTCTGAGTGGTGATGGTGAGAGAACTGGAGTTGTCACAATGAAGTACAGTTGAGATGGTAATATCAGTACTGGAGCAGCGATAGTTCAACACAGCCGGAGACTGAGAGCAGACTGAAGTAGCAGGGGTAACTCGTAGTAACAGCTGATGAGTCACAATAGTAGCAGCGGCTCTGAGTGGTAGCGATGAGAGAACTGAAGCTGTCGCGATGAAGTACAATGGAAATGGTAGTAGCAGTGCTGGAGCAGCAATAGTTCAACATAGCAGGAGACAGAGAGAAAACTGAAGTAACGGAGGTAACTCGTGATAGCAGCTGAGGAGTCACAGGTGTAGTAGCGGCTCTGAGTGGTATTGATGAGAGAACCGAAGCTGTTACAATGAAGTACACTGGAGATGGTAAGAGATGTACTGGAGCAGCGATGGTTCAGCACAGGCCACGAACTGAGAGCAGACTGGAACACAGGCAAACCACGAGGAGAACAGGAACCAGAACCACAAGCTATAGGAAGTGAGATTGAAGAACAGGCATCAGACAGGTGAATCCAGGAGGTTTAAATAGTGCTCCAGGAATGCTCAGCCAAAGACAAGAGGAGGGAGATCCAGAAGTGCACCTGTGCAAAACTGAATGTAGCTGACTGAATGAATGAAGTTTGTCTGATGCTGGAACATGGCAGTTTCCAGATGAATGAAATGCGGGTAACGAGACAGGTACTATTTGCGGCACTGAAGCGTTACAGAGCCATTTCATCTTTTCCCATTATATGAATACAAATCGCTAAATGTATTAAGCTATAGTTTAGCAAAGTGGCTGAAAATCGCTATCCAAAATGCCGGAAAAATAATGCTGGGTTTGACAGAAGAGATTTCTATAATTTGCATGCTTTGGCCTATGGAGTCCTATAATAATGCTAGAGAGATCTCTAAATTTGTAATAATGTTAATACAATGTTTATATTTTAAATGGTTTTATTTTATTTTTTAATGTAATAAATAACCTTATTTTTTCATATAAAAATTAAAACTGTAATAGCTAAAAACAGTGATGAAGCAGGGGAGCTCTGAGGATCAGCTTATGTGGACAAAACAGATAGAAGGGAGGCAGGCCACAGAAGGACTAAACTACTTTGCATGTTAGTATTTAATGTAATCATTTGTAATTATAAACAATTGTTGTAAATTTCAAACAAACCACCAACATACAGTTTTATTTAAAGTTTTTACTCAATTCCTCATTAGTGAGGATTGCACTGTCTAACATACCTGTGTCAACCTGAACCTGGTATGTGTAGAATAAAACCAAAATTACCTACCAATGATCCCCCCCTATTTATTACACCTTGGTTCATGTACATGGACCATCACCTAATGTAATTTCACCAAAACACAATAGAGTAATTTAACTTGTATAGAAAAATAATTAGATGCTTAAATTATTATAACATTTATTTTTTACTTTTTAACCATATGCTGGTCTTCTTGGGTTTGTCCTTCCCCCTGGTCCACATGCTGTATCTGGGTGAAGTGATAGGTGCAGATGTAGCTGGTTTGCTGGATTGGATACTTTTCGGATTACTACTTTGCTCTTGAAATCTTAGCTCTTTCAATGTAGCTTGTTGAGGTTGCCATATTTTAACTGAACTCGCTGACCGCATCTGCCTATTCATATCATTTGTTACTTGTATAGTGATACAGAGAGCATTTGAGTTCCTGTTTTGTGAGACCTCTATGGAACTCAGTCCCTTCAAGCCCATGTGCATGTATTGGCTTACACTGCCCATATGTAATCTTTGACAGTCCATAGATTATTACTGTAGAATTTCACTTATAGGTGATGACATGTGTAACAAAGGGAATGGTTTGCCAAAGTCATCTAAGAGAAGAAGCAGATATTCAGCTGACAGTCTGCAGAAAAAGGCTGCAGACTGGGTTACACTCAGGTATAACAGTGCACCTAGGTTCAGAGATATACAGGTGTAAGACATGCGCGACAAAGTAAAAGTATAAAGAGTGATTTTACTTACATGCTTTCACTGTGTCTTTTCCACAGCTAACAGCAGAGCTGACAGGGTGTGTCTGAAGTGAAGAGGAATTACAGAACACCTGAAGAGACTTTCTTTTAAAGGCAAGTTGGGAGTATCGCCTCCCCAGCTTGCTAAGGCTGTGGGAAGAGTCTCTACGTTATAAACTTGTATCGTGCACTTGTGCATTGCGACTGATTCTTTTGACCATAAGACTCAAGGGCCAAACTGTGGAGGTAGTGGCTGCCATAGCACCTATGCTGCCATATCCCTTTGTTCTAGGGTAAGACTTTTCACTGTTTAAAGAGGTGCACAGTGAGCAAATCCATACAGACATGCCGACAACTGATACACCAGTTTGAAGCCCGATCTTCAAACTGATCTTGGCAAAACTTTCAAGGAAGCCTAAACAATCAATATCAGCATTGGCTGGTGATGACGCAGGTGTCCCCATCTTGCCTATTGGTGATGGTATAGACTCGTCTAGTTATCCAGAGCGGTTGAGTGTGTCAGACTTTCCACATGACCAGAGAAAGGTGGTGACTTTACAGCATGTCTTCAAGTTGCCTAGTAATATTGGAGATATTGCAAGACCTGTCAACTTGGCAGACTGTATGCCATCTTATGTGGTCAAAAATAAAGTATTATTTGCTGCTGTGAAGGGGAAGAAGGTAGATTAACTGGTATTTCCACAAGTCAATATTGCCCTTTGGCTATATGGTGGGTAGTAGACACTGGGACGAGGAAGGAAAATTTACGTCGCTGTAAAAAGGTTTTGTAAGGCTTGTCCTGAATTCCAGAAAACCTATCCCACTATCGTAGTACTGTCACCATTAGAAAGGGCTCACATGCGTTCTTTAGCTAAACAAGAGGCCATGAGTGGAGAGAGAAAAAACAGTATCACGCCTGAGGATCTGTCTGTACCCACACTGGGTTTTGTCTCTGGAGCTGAACTGGTGACTACATAGACAAAGCTGGGTGGTCTAATTATTTCCCTCTGTATATAATGAATAGACTGGTGCAGATGGTGGTTACATTAGAAGGGGGGAGCAAACAGGAACTGATTTGCTGGACCGGACTGGAACCGGAATGCTAGACCAGACTGTAAACTGAATGCTGTAACCGGAATGCTGGAAGAGGATTGCTGTAACCAGACTGGAACTGGAATGCTGTGACCGGAATGCTGTAACCAGAATGCTGGAAGAGGATTGCTGTAACCGGAATGGAACCAGATTTCTGTGACTGGGTTGTAACTGGAATGTTGTAACCGAAATGCTGAAAGAGGATTGCTGTAACTGGAATGCTGTAACCAGAATACTGTGACCGGAGTGCTGGAAGAGGATTGCTGTAACTGGAATGCTGGAATCGGACTGGAGCCAGAATGCTGACTGCACTGTCAGAGCTAGGTTAGTAGCAAGACTGTAGCAAGATAGTGAGACTGCAAACTGCTGGGAACCAGGTTGGGGTCTGGAATACAACGTTGCACTGGCAACAGGTAAGGGCTCCAGGAAGTCCTTTTATAGTTGTTGATTGCTGATTGGAGACTGCAATCAGCTGGGTAGAAGCAGCACTCTGAGTTCCTGAGATGGATCAGGTGACTATATCCAAGATGGCAGCTCCCATGAACTGGTTTTGGAGGGAATCTAAAATGGAGGCTTTTATTACCTGATTGGCTGAGAGGAATCATGTGACCGAATCCAAGAGGGCCACGCCCATAGTCTGATTCTGGTGGTATCTCTGGAGTGGAGACAGACTGGACAGCATCTTACAAAGAGGTCTGAAACCAGCAGAGCCTGAGGATTGCAGGGACAACTTGGAAAGGCAGCAAAGAGGTAGGTGACAGAACCTAAGAGCCTGGTGTGTGACAAACAGGCTGTTTCAGAACAAGATTCTCAGGTGGCGTGAAAACAAAGATCCCGTTAGTGTGCTGGTAGGCTTGGTTGTGTGGACATTTAAAAAAACAATAGAACCTTCCTTGTCCTAAGCCAGTGGTTCCCAAACTTTTGCAGTTCGCGGCACCCTTAGAGTCTCCATCATTTTTTCAAAGCACCCCTCCAAAATAATTACTGAGCAGTCCTGTTTTAGAAGTAGTTGGGTCAAAAAATTGTAATAAGTATTTAGGTCAGGACAGAAATAATTATTTAGTTGTATGCAAAAATGCCCCCTCTGCATTCAGACACTCTGCCCCCTCTGCATTCAGAAACTCTGCCCCCTCTGCATCCAGACACTCTGCTCCCTCTGCCCCCAGACACTCTGCCCCCAGACACTCTGCCCCCAGACACTCTGCCCCCAGACACTCTGTCCCCTCTGCCCCAGACACTCTGTCCCCTCTGCCCTCTCTAACGCTGTCCCCTCTGCCCTCTCTCACGCTGTGCCCTCTGCCCTCTGTCACGCTGTGCCCTCTGCCCTCTCTCACGCTGTGCCCTCTGCCCTCTCTCACGCTGTGCCCTCTGCCCTCTGTCACGCTGTACCCTCTGCCCTCTGTCACGGTGTGCCCCTGCTCCACCCTCTGACGCTGTGCCCCTCCTCAGCCCTCTCACGCTGTGCCCCTCCTCAGCCCTCTCACGCTGTCCTCCTCCTCTGCCCTCTGTCCCCCTCCTCTGCCCTCTGTCAGGCTGTCCCCGCTCATCTGTCACGCTGTCCCCGCTCCTCTGTCACGCTGTCCCCGCTACTCTGTCATGCTGTCCCCCTCCCCTGCCCTCTCTCACGCTCCTTCTCACTTTGCCCCCTCTGCCGCGCGCCAGCCATAGAAAACACAAACACCACAAAAATTTACCAATCCGTGCGGCGCCGCGACCCAACACCCTCCTCTCTCACGCAGCTTGTCACTGAATGTCGATATTCAGTGACAAGCTGTGCGAGAGAGGAGGATGTTGGGTCCTGGCGCTGCGCGGATTGGTAAGTTTTTGTGGTGTTTGTTTTTTCTATGGGTGGCCCGCGGCACCCCTGTGACACTTTGGGAACCGCTGTCCTAAGCCTTAAAAATCAGATGGACAAAAAGACTGCATAGACTCATAAAGATGCGCTCCTCGTGATGTCCATGCCACCTAGAGATGGTCACTGACCCCCGTGTTTTGGTTTTGTATTCGGTTTTGGATCTGGATTACCTTCGTGTTTTGGTTTTGGTTTTGGTTTTGCAAAACCGCCCTTGCGTGTTTTGGCTTTGGTTTTGTTTGGTTTTGTTTTGCTATTTTTGAAAAAAATAAATTTTTTTTGGTCTAAAATAACCTAACTTAGTGCTCCACCAGTTTCTTAGATAAGTGAGGTAATTCTAAAGCTAATAAATTATGAAAAAACAGTTTAATCCCTGGTAGGCCGTCCTTATTTTGAATACTTGTCTGCAAATTATACAGACAAACCTGGTTGTCTACCTCCTCCATCTTTGATTATTGGCAATGTAGCCATTGTCTTTGGGTGTATATTACACCCTCCACTTGTAGTTGAATATTAAAAAAAGCAGCCTGCGGGGGCGTGGCCTGGCGGAGCATGGTGTAGGTTGCAGATACCGGAGCTCCCCAGCCTAAATATCCTGATCGGACATCCTGATGACCTGTAACTCCCTCTTACCGCAATAATTTTGTGGGGGAACTGTCCTGGCACTAGCAGAGGCAAGTTTGGTGTATGTTGGAAGATCAGGGCGGCTGTGAGAGTCACGAGTGACCGGAGCGCTGCTGAGGCGGAACCTGTTGGCGGGGAAAAGACTGAACTCTAGCCGGAGAGTAAAACACTGAAATACATACTTACTTGTTCAGAGTGGGGACAGCTGGCTCTGTAGAGAGAAGATATCTGGCAATTGGAAAGGAGTGGAAGGTCAGTACTCGGGTTCCCGCCGTGAAGTGGTTTGAGGCGCCATCTTGGGAGAGTATTGTCGGAGGGAGGCAGAGTCTATACATCTCTGTATGAGTAAAGGCTCAGCTGGTAAAACCTATGTGATGTGGGACTGCTGTTTGTGCCACAGTGAAGAGAATACTAGGTGTATCTGAAGGTTCTCCCTCTGTGAAGTGCCTGAATACAGGAGCTGCCTGAAAGTACATGTGTCTCAGTGATCACTTAACATAGTGCTTTTATCTACATTTGAGACATCCAAGGTGCTGTGGATTTGAGGACTGGGTGTTCTGCTATAACATCAAGTTTATAAGCTGAGCTGTAAGTGAATAACCTAAGAGTGCAACTATCAACATCTGGGCATAGCAGGTGCCATCATGGGAAAGCACGCTGCAAGTAACACTGCTGCCAGCAAGCTGGAGAAATATGCTCGCACTAATCCTGCTACAGCGGCAGGGGGAGCTCCTGCGTCTGAGCTGCGGGTACCCCAGTCTTCTACAGACGCAGAAACACCTGCTGATTCTACTCTTCAGGAGGTCCTGAAAGCCATTGCTGCCTCTGAAAAGAAGGTAATGGATAAAATCGGAGAAGTGCAGGTTGATTTGTCATTGATGCGGCAGGACTTTCAGAAAATTAGGGAACGTGTGTCGGAGACAGAGGCTCGCATATCTATACTTGAAGATACTACAGTCCCTTTACCGCAGAAGGTTGCCGGTCTGGAGGCTCAGATGGTGTCAGTTAGACAGAAAATGTCAGATATGGAGGGTCGCCTCAGACGCAGTAACATTCGACTGGTGGGTCTCCCTGAGAAGGCGGAGGGAAATTCTCCGGAGACATTTCTTGAGAACTGGATGATCCAGCTATTCGGCAGAGAGGAGTTCACGGCCCAGTTTGCGGTGGAAAGGGCACATCGGATCCCGACACAGAGACCACCTCCTGGTGCACAGCCGCGCACATTTATTGCCAAGATGTTGCATTATAAAGATCGGGATGCTATCCTGCGTTTGGCTCGGATTAAGGGCCCCCTGATGCATGAAAACCAGAGAGTTGCTGTATTTCCTGACTTTTCGGTGGATGTGCAAATAAGCAGAGCACAATTTATACAGGTGAAACGTCGTCTTCGTGAAATGCAATTGCCATATGCTATGCTCTTCCCGGCAAGATTGAGGGTGATTGCAGATGGGACTACCCTTTTCTTTGGATCATCGTCTGAGGCGACTCACTGGTTGGATAGGAGAGCTCCTAGTGGTCTTCGTCCGGATTGAAGATGCTCCTGGTGATGTATTGGTCTATTGAACTGAGATGATACCACTGGGGACTATGTGCCTTTGATAGCTATAATGTTTTGGATAATATATATCACTTGGATGTATGTTTATACAAAATTGAAATACTGCCATTAATACTGTAGGTATTTGGATACTTATATGTTATGTATAAGGTGATAGTATTTGAAACTGCTGAATTCTGTTGTTGGTGCCAATAGATAGGAGGGTTAGGGGAGTACTAGGGGTGAATTTGTGGGTTGGGGAGCTTCCCTTGCTTAAAGGGTCGCGGTCTCCCTCTTCTTTTTTTTCAGTGCATATAGGTATCTCCATAAGTACGGGGAGATAGGTGTGTGCGTTGTCTAAGGAGATGAGGGATAGTTATGAGGGGATCCAGGTATGTCTGAGTTGGGGGTGGATATACGGGGAGGGGGGTTGTTTGAATAGGGTAGGGAGGGATGAGTTCTTACAATACAGTGACAAGTATGGTACTTTATCTTTATACAAATGCTTTCGGATGTTGAGACTGTCTATCTTGGTAAATGCTAATGTGGTTGTTTGGTGGCTGGGTGTCTGCCTGGGCTGGAAGGGGTTGACGGTTATGGTAAGATGCTTCATGTGTATTCCCTTGTGCTATGGCGACTGGGAAGGTGAATAAGGGGTCTATAAAAATCCTGACCTGGAATGTACGTGGTCTAAACGATAAAATTAAACGGTCTTTGGTCATATCCCAATTGAAAAAGTATGAGGCAGATGTTATATGTTTAACTGAAACCCATTTAGTGGCTGGTAAAGTGTTGGCCCTTAAGAAACCGTGGGTTGGATGGGCATATCATGCTACTCATACGGGCCATTCTAGAGGGGTATCTCTCCTTATACGAAAGAAAGTAAATTTTATTCTGGAAGTGGTGGAGTCGGATCCATTAGGTCGATATGTTTTTGTAAGGGGCTGCTTCGATTCCAAACGTATAAACCTGCTATCAATCTATGTCCCCCCTCCCTATAGTGGTGAGGTCCTAAAAAAGTGCAGTGATTTTATTTCTCTGTCTCCTGATACTCCAGTGATCTGCTGTGGGGATTTCAATAATGTGTTGGATTCTAATGTTGACAGGTGGAGGGAGGTGGGGGATAATACACATGCTAAGAGATCAAAGTTTGCTGATTTGGTGGCAGAAATGGGTTTGGTGGATGTGTGGCGCCTGAGGCATCCGGCAGAGGTTTGTTTCTCATGTTTCTCCACTTCATATAACGCCTTCTCCCGAATTGATCTAGGACTTGTATCGGGGGAACTGCTGCCGGCTGTCTCTGGTGTCGCATATTTGCCAAGGGGAATTTCAGATCACTCTCCATTGATATTAACAGTTGAACTTAATGTTTCTCGAGGTCAAGCATTCTGGAGGCTTAACCCCTTTTGGTTGACATTATTGCAGGATGGAAATATTTTAGAGTCCCAATGGGAGGAGTACTTTGCTACCAATGTGGATACAGCAGCTCTGTCTGTCGTTTGGGATTCCTTTAAGGCGTTTTTAAGAGGCTCTTTAATTAGAAGCATCAACTGTTTCAAGAGAGAATCTAGGCTGAAAGGCGATAGATTGGAAAAAGAGGTTGTGCGGTTGGAGGAAGTATATCTCTCTTCTCATGCGGTTTCTGATAGGATGGCTTGGTTAACAGTACAGAGAGAGTGGTCGGATTATTTGCTAGATAAATCAAGGCGTAAGTTGTTATTTGCTAAACATACACAATACTTTGAAGCGGATAAGTGTGGTAGGTTTTTAGCTTATTTAGCTAGGTCTGAAAGGGCGGCGACTGTAGTGGCGGGGATTACTGATACTTTGGGTGTCGTACATACCGTGACTGAAGAGATTAGTGATGTTTTCTATACGTATTTCAAAGAGGCTTATACGTCAAGAGCTGAGTACTCAGACTCTGATTTAGATACGTTTCTGGCGGCTGTTTCCATACCCGAACTGAGTATAGATGGTAGAGAAAGTTTGGAATTGTCAATTTCTGATGAGGAGATTGTAGCTGCAATATCATCGTTCCCAAACGGTAGGGCTTCGGGCATAGATGGGATACCCATAGAACTGTATAAGAAACATTTGGGGTTTTTTGTGCCTCGCCTGAAGGACATGTTTACAAGTTTTAGAGATCAGGGGTTTGTGTCTCCGTCTATGTCTGAAGCCATTATAGTTCTTATCCCTAAAACGGGAAAGGATCCCTTGTTTCCAGAATCATACAGACCGATATCGTTACTGGCAACGGATATTAAGATTTTAGCAAAAATTTTGGCGACACGGTTGAACCGGGTGATTAGTGAGATAGTGCATCCTGATCAAACCGGTTTTATGCCAGGAAAATCTACGGCCATAAATCTGCGAAGGCTTTTTTGTCATTTACAGTTGCCCCATCCTGCGGAGGAGGAGGCGGTGGTGGTGTCCTTGGATGCTGCTAGGGCCTTTGACTCTGTGGAGTGGAGGTACCTGTGGGCGGTGCTTTTGAAATTTGGGTTTGGACCGTTTTTTATTCAGTGGATTAGACTTTTGTATTCTTGTCCTACAGCTAGAGTCTGTGTAAATGGCTTTATGTCCCGCCAGTTTGTTATGGGCAGAGGTACCAGACAGGGATGTCCCCTGTCCCCTGCTCTGTTTGCCCTTGCCATAGAGCCATTGGCATGTGTGGTAAGAATGCAGCCAGATATTACTGGTTTAAGGATGGGCTGCAGGATGGACAAGATTGCCCTTTATGCAGATGATATGCTACTTTTTTTGTCATATCCTGATAAATCGTTGCCAAATCTACTCCATGTGGTCTCGGTGTTCGGTAGATACTCGGGACTTTTGATTAACTGGGATAAATCTAGCGTAACTCCGATCAGGGGAACCTGCCCTACGGGCCAAGTTCTGCAGACTTCTCTTAAATGGACTCCGGTATTTAAATATCTTGGTATCTGGATTTCTAGTGATATGGGTCAGTATATTCAGCGTAATGTTCAACCTCAGATTGATTATCTTAAGAGCCGAGTTGGGGTGTGGAAGCAGCTGCCACTGTCGGTCACAGGTAGAATTAATCTGGTCAAAATGATAGTTCAACCAAAGTTTCTGTATGTTTTGCAGCAGTCGCCGGTCTATATCCCCCATAGTACATTCCGTTACATAGAACGTCTTATGGCCTCTTTGATATGGGCGGGCAGGAGGGCAAAAGTTAAACTCACTACTTTATATCGTTCTCGAGGATCGGGGGGCTTGGCTTTGCCGAATCTACGGCTTTATTATTTTTCCTCCCAGTTAGCACATATTGAAATTTGGTTTAGGTCAAGGCTGGGTCTAGACTTGCATGATTTTTTGGTTTCTGAGACAGGATCTAGTCATACACGTGTGCAGTTTCTTCTGGCCGGAAGAAAAGTTGGGAGGGACCCCCCTTTATTAATACAGGCCATGAAGGTTTGGAGATTGTCGTCCCAGATTGGAGGGGGATTGGATCTAGATCCATGCACTCCACTATGGGACAATTTGGATTTTGGAGAACTGATTAAGATGGAGGGGGCTGGAGCTTGGCGGAACTACAATATAACACACATTGGACAACTGTATGAGAACGGTATATTATATTCATTTGAACAACTTCAGACACTACATGAACTACCTAGGGGTTACTTTTATAGATATTTGCAATTAAGACATGCTCTGGCCTCGCAGTTTCGGGAAGCTACCCCGAACTTTAACGCAGATTCCTTAAGGGTGCAACTGTCAAGGTTGGGCCAGAGGCGGAAAATCTCTTTTCTGTACTCAATTTTGGTGGAAGGATCTGGCGAAGGGGGCTTGCCGGAGCTGCGATGCAGGTGGGAGGGGGACCTGGGGCGTCTTAGTGATAAGGCATGGGGTATGGTGTTATGTAGCCCAAAGGAGGTCATCACATCAATTAGATTTCGCCAAGTTAAATTTTTTCTGTTACACAGAGCATATCTCACCCCTCTTCGGCTTTCTAAGTTCAGTGGTGGTCAGAAAGTGTTGTGTCCCAAATGTAGGAGCGAGGAGGGGGGCTTCTGGCATATGCTTTGGGAGTGTCCGCTGGTTTCATCCTTTTGGGGAGAAGTGGAGGACTGTATTAAAAGATTGGAGGTGGGAGTGATTGCCCTGAGTCCAAGGCTCTGTATATTCGGTTTAGGCCTGAACAAAAAAACTCGTAGACTCATTAGATTGCTTATCAATACGTTACTCATGCTGGCAAAGGTAGTGATAGCTAGGAAATGGATGGCACCAGAAGCTCCAACATTGAATAGCTGGATTGAACTTGTTAACGATACAGTTGGCCATGAAAGGTTCATGTATACCAGCAGGAATTTGGTGGATAAGTATGAAAGAATATGGTATAGATGGAGGATATCCCCGTATGTCACGGAGGGATTGAGGGAAGTGGAACTCTCCTGATTGAAGCTTGGGACGGACATCCAGCCACCTATTATGTTATTAAGATCAATGACTGTATCTTGTATTACCAAAGCTGTACCATTATTTCACTATATCTGGAAAAAAAAAAAAAAATGTATATATCTTTACTTGGAAATGTGAATGTTAATGCTTTTTGTTTTTTCTAATTGCATGGTGTATAAATACTTGACAATGCTTGTAACACTGTATGGGGTATAGTTGGGGGGATAGCCTACTGTGTTGGGCTTTTTTTTGTTGTTTAAAGGAAAAAATACAATAAAATTTTACCTGATTTAAAAAAAAAAAAAAAAGCAGCCTGCACAGACTGTGAAACTAGAAAGTAAAATTAAATGGACCACGGTAGTTTGGTGGCTATCTATGTCCCCCCCCCCCCCTCCCCCGCCCTCCACTTGTAGTTGAATATAAAAAAAGCAGCCTGCACAGACTGTGGAACTAGAAAGTAAAATTAAATGGACCACGGTAGTTTGGTGGCTATCTATGCCCCCCCCCCCCCCCCGCTCTCCACTTGTAGTTGAATATAAAAAAAGCAGCCTGCATAGACTGTAGAACTAGAAATTTGAATATACAAAGAAATGGACAAAGGCAGTTTGGTATCTGTCTGCATCAGATCCCCTCTCCACTGTGAGTAAAATAGAAAACTATTCAGCCGTTATATAATCTAGAATATAAATAGAAATTGAGAAAGGCAATTTGGTATCTGTCTGCATGATATTCATCAACATCCTCATTAGCGCCCTCATCACCTACACAAATCTCCTCCTCATCCTCTTCTATTTCCAAAGTGGCATCCTCAATTTGTGTATCACCGGCTACACTCGGGCTGTTCAGGTACACATCAGCAGAACTGCTGAAAGGGCCCTTCTTTATGGGTAAACTAACAGAATGTTCACGATTAGACATACCACTGGTGGATGGACTCTCCACAGGGTGTCATTTGTGATTCAGAGCAAACATTATCCTCTAATGCCTTACTGTTATCTTGCAGCTCGGCTTTGATGGGTAACAGTAGTTGTGCACCAATTGTAGGCTCGGTAACTTTTTGGTATCTGCCACTAATAGCCAAAGGTGAAGGCCTCATTCTTTCTTTGCCACTGCGCGTGTAGAATGGCATGTTGGCAATTTTTTTTTTATCGGCAATTAACTTTTGCTCAGTAGCACTTCTTTTTCGCTTCAACACAGTAAAAAAAAAAATTATTTTTGTTTTTTGGACTGATTTCAAAACACTGTGTAGTTTGACATCGCCTTGCCCAGATGACATACTGGGAACACTAACATCAGGACTTGTGACAGAACCTGGTTGCTCATTCTGCTCATATGTGGACTGCTTTGAATCCATTCTCAGCCCAAAGCACTTGTAGTGCTAAAAATTATTTGGTAAGATACTGCTGACAGATAGTCATTTTGACAGCCAGAAATATTTATGCACAATTATGGGGGACACCCCAAAAGCACTGTGGAGTGCTAAAAATTATTTGGTAAGATACTGCTGACAGATAGTAATTTTGACAGCCAGAAATATTTATGAACAATTATGGGGGATACCCCAAAAGCACTGGGGAGTGCTAAAAAGTATTTGGTAGATACTGCTGACAGATAGTAATTTTGACAGCCAGAAATATTTTCGAACAATTATGGGGGACACCCCAAAAGCACTAGGGAGTGCTAACAAGTATTTGGTAGATACTGCTGACAGATAGTAATTTTGACAGCCAGAAATATATATGCACAATTATGGGAGACACCCCAAAAGCACTGGGGAGTGCCAAATATTGAAAAAAAAAATCCTCTATCCTCCTCTCTTCTCTAGCGATTTTTGGTAGCTCAATTGGAATAAGAATATTGTATTCTCTGTCCCTGCTCTAATCAGCCTGTGACTACACCCTGCTCTCTCCCTCTGTCAAATGGCGATGGATTGCTGTGGAGGCGTGTATTTATAATCTTCAAGTATCGCGAGAACCGAGCCCCGAGATCAGACGACGTCACAATGACGTTCGGCCTCGATTTGGATTCCGAGTGGGTGGGAGAGTACCGAGCCTACTCGGCTCAGTACTCGGATACCCAAAGTTCGGGTGGGTTCGGTTCTCGGGGAACCGGACCCACCCATCTCTAATGCCACCCTACTTGGTGACACTAGGGGGAGGGACATATATGACAAAGGGAGTGTTTTTCCACAGACCTCTAAGAGAGGAATCAACAATTCAGCTGACAGTCTGCAGGCAAATGCTGATGCTGCAGACCAGGTTACACACAGATATAGCAGTGCACCTAGGTTCAGAGATATACATGTATAAGAGATGCACAACAAAGTTAAAGTATAAAGATTGCTTTTACTTACATGCTTAAATTGTGTCTTTTCCACAGCTCACAGCAGAGATGAGGTGCTTGCTGTTTATTGTGATGGAATAATAAAGTACTGTTTATTTCAAGCAAGAAGTTGTCCATGTATGAATCACCTGAGGGTGCCCGTGTCACACATGTCTAGTTGAAAAGGTGTTTCGGCATGCCTTGATACATCTTCAGCAGACTGCTCTTGTTTCTGTCTTTCCACTTGTGCAGGCTGTGAAGAAGGCTCTTCATGCAAATGAAGTATTATTAACGCCTCTGGCTGCACAAACTCCTCTAGCTACTGTTGGGCATTCTCATACTGTGGAACATACAGGTGTAACATAGCAGGGAATTATTGCAGTAATGAGTGTGTAATTCTCCTCAGAACCAAACCTGACATTTCTGCCAGATTTAGTTTTCCCTGTCCGCCTATTTACCAGTGCCCCTGCCTCCTCTACACCCTCCTCTCCTTCATCCTGCTTTAAGGGACATTTGTACATAGTAATCATATCTCCCCTTAGACGCCTCTTTTCTAAAGTAAACATGCCTAAACTGGCTAACCTTTCCTCATAACTTAATGACTCCATACCCTTTATCAATTTTGTCACCCTTCTCTGAACCCTTTCTAGTTCCAAATTATCTTTTTTATAGAGTGGTGCCCAGAACTGTACTGCATATTCAAGATGAGGTCTTACCAACGATTTATACAGTGGCAAAATTACACTGTCTTCCCTTGCATCTATGCCCCTTTTTATGCATGCCAATACTATGCCCTTGCAGCTGCTGCTTGACATTGAGCACTATTGCTAAGTCTACTGTCTACGAGCACTCTCAAATCCTTTTCCATTATAGATTCTCCCAAATTAATTCCATTTAATTTATAGATTGCGTTCTTGTTTTTGATCCCTGAATGCATAACCTTACATTTATCTGTGTTAAACCTCATATTCCATTTAGCCACCCAATCCTCCAGTTTATTTAAGTCTCTCTGTAGAGAAGCTACATCTTGCTCTGATTTTATTACCTTACAGAGTTTAGTGTCATCTGCAAAAATAGAAACTTTACTCTCTAAACCATCACCAAGGTCATTAATAAATATATTAAAAAGGAGTGGTCCCAGCACGGAACCTTGAGGTACTCCACTTAAGACCTTTGACCAATTAGAAAATGTTCCATTTATCACAACTCTCTGTTCCCTATTCTCTAACCAGTTTTCGATCCAAGTACAAATTTTGATTTCTAGACCCAGTTCCCTTATTTTGTAAACCAACCTCTTGTGTGGCACTGTATCAAAGGCCTTTGCAAAATCTAAGTAGACCACATCTACTGTCCTGCCCTGGTCTAAGTTCCCACTAACTTCCTCGTAGAAACTAATTAGATTAGTTTGACATGACCTATCCCTCACAAATCCATGTTGATTCCCACTAATAATTTTATTGCGTACCAAGTAATCCTGAATACTGTCCCTTAAAATACCTTCAAGTAGTTTCCCCACTATTGATGTAGGGCTTACAGGTCTATAATTCTCTGGTTGTGATCTCGTCCCCTTTTTAAACAACGGCACCACATCTGCTATTCGCCAATCCCTTGGTACTGAGCCTGATGAGATTGAATCTCTGAAAATTAAGAATAGCGGTCTAGCTATTTCCGAGTTTAATTCCATAAGGACCCTTGGGTGTATGCCATCTGGACCTTGAGCTTTATTTATCTTAATATTCTTCAGTCGCCTTTGGACTTCTTCCTCTGACAACCAAGTATTAATTAATGGCATGGTTTCATTTCCATTTTTATGTATTACTCCTGCCATTTGTTCCTCTCTGGTAAATACTGAAGAAAAGAACGTGTTTAATATCTCTGCTTTTTCCTTAGTATCATTTATCAATTCACCCATCTCACTTCTTAGGGGTCCTATATTATCTTTTTTAATCCTTTTGCCATTTATATACTTAAAAACCTTTTTGGGGTTTGTCTTACTTTCTTTTGCAACGTGCCTTTCATTTTCTAATTTAGCCAATCTAATTTCCTTTTTGCATGTTTTATTACATTCCTTGTACCTATGGAAGGACTCCTCTGACCCTTCAGACTTAAACAATTTAAATGCACTCTTCTTCCTTTGCATTTCTTCCCTTACCTTTTTATTTAGCCACATTGGTTTAGACTTAATTCTTTTACATTTATTTCCCATAGGAATGAACTTATACGTGTATGTTTCCAACAACATTTTAAAGACGGCCCACATTTCTTCCGTATTTTTTCCTTCAAAGGCTTTGTCCCAGTCTATGCTCTTTATAGACTCCTTTAGCATATTAAAATTTGCCTTTTTAAAGTTTAAAGTCCTAGTTGATCCCTTATACTGTTGTTTCTGGAAACTAATTTCAAATGAGACCATATTATGATCACTGTTTCCCAAGTGCTCCTTTACTTGAATATTTGATATTACGTCTACATTGTTTGTTATTACTAGGTCCAGTATAGTCCGGTTCCTAGTTGGTTCCTCAACTAATTGGGACATGTAATGGTCTTTTAGCGTGCTCAGAAACCTATTTCCCCTAGCTGTACCGCAGGTCTCAGTACTCCAATCAATGTCCGGATAATTAAAATCCCCCATAATTAAAATTTGACATAGTTGTGTAGCCTTTTCAATTTGCTGTAGAAGTTGGGCTTCCTCAATTGTACTAATATCTGGCGGTTTATAGCATATCCCTATCAGAAACTTCTCTGAACTTTTTCCTCCGCTGGATATTTCCACCCACAATGCCTCTATATTATCACCAATATTCTCGTATATAACTTCCTGAATACTTGGTTTTATGAGCGCACTCGGATTTATGAGCGCACTCGGATTTATGAAATCCGAGCCCACCCGAACGTTGCCGATCCGAGTCGGATCCGAGACAGATCCGGGTATTGGCGCCAAATTCAAATCTGAAACTGAGGCTCTGACTCATAATCCCGTTGTCGGATCTCGCGATACTCGGATCCTATAAATTCCCCGCTAGTCGCCGCCATCTTCACTCGGGCATTGATCAGGGTAGAGGGAGGGTGTGTTAGGTGGACCTCTGTCCTGCTATATCTCGTGCTGTTCAGTGCTGTGCTCAGTCCAGTGGTGCTGTGTCCTGTGATCTGTCCTTCTGAGGTCAGTGGTGCTGCTGGGTCCTGTGCTGTGTCCTGTTCAGTCCAGTGGTGCTGTGTCCTGTGCTCTGTGCTTCTAAGGGCATAGTTATTTCCCCAATATTCCCCTGTGTTTAAAAAAATAAAAAAAAGTTATTTAAAAAAATACCAAAAACTAATTTAATTTTTTTTTAATTACCACAAAATTTGCACAACCAATCCTGCAGTATAAGCCCATTGGTACTGCAATATTACCAAGTTCACACATTCAGCAGTAAAAGTCCAGTGGTACTGCAATATTACAAAGTTCACACATTCTGCAGTATCAGTCCAGTTGTGCTGTGTCCTGTGCTCTGTCCTGCTGAGTTCAGTAGTGCTGCTGGGTCCTGTGCTGTGTCCTGTTTAGTCCAGTGGTGCTGTGTCCTGTGCTCTGTGCTTCTAAGGGCATAGTTATTTCCCCATTATTCCCAAGTTTTTAATAAATAAAAAAAAAGTTATAAAAAATTTAAAAAAAAAAAGTAATTTTAACCAAATTTGCAAAACCAATCCAGCAGTATAAGTCCATTGGTACTGCAATATTACCAAGTTCACACATTCTGCAGTATCTTGTGCTACATATAATGGAGACCAAAAATTTGGAGGATAAAGTAGGGAAAGATCAAGACCCACTTCCTCCTAATGCTGAAGCTGCTGCCACTAGTCATGACATAGACGATGAAATGCCATCAACATCGTCTTCCAAGCCCGATGCCCAATCTCCTAGTACCGGGCATGTAAAATCCAAAAAGCCAAAGTTAAGAAAAAGTAGCAAAAAGAGAAACTTAAAATCATCTGAGGAGAAACGTAAAGTTGCCAATATGCCATTTACGACACGGAGTGGCAAGGAACGGCTTAGGCCCTGGCCCGTGTTCATGACTAGTGGTTCAGCTTCCCCCACGGATCTTATCCCTCCTCCTCCTCCCCCCCCCCTACAAAAAATTGAAGAGAGTTATGCTGTCAGCAACAAAACAGCAAACAACTCTGCCTTCTAAAGAGAAATTATCACAAATCCTCAAGGCGAGTCCAAGGGTGTTGGTGGTTGTCAAGCCTGACCTTCCCATCACTGTATGGGAAGAGGTGGCTCGGGAGGAGCCTATTGATGATGTAGCTGGCGCTGTGGAGGAACTTGATGATGAAGATGGTGATGTGGTTATTGTAAATGAGGCACCAGGGGGGGAAACAGCTGATGTCCATGGGATGAAAAGCCCATCGTAATGCCTGGTCAGAAGACCAAAAAATGCACCTCTTCGGTCTGGAGTTATTTTTATCCAAATCCAGACAACCAATGTATGGCCATATGTAGCTTATGTAAAGCTCAAATAAGCAGGGGTAAGGATCTTGCCCACCTAGGAACATCCTCCCTTATACGTCACCTGAATAACCTTCATAGTTCAGTGGTTAGTTCAGGAACTGGGGCTAGGACCCTCATCGGTACAGGGACACCTAAATCCCGTGGTCCATTTGGATACACACCAGCAACACCCTCCTTGTCAACTTCCTCCACAATCTCCATCAGATTCAGTCCTGCAGCCCAAGTCAGCAGCCAGACTGAGTCCTCCTCAATACGGGATTCATCCGAGGAATCCTGCAGCGGTACGCCTACTACTGCCACTGCTGCTGTTGCTGCTGTTAGTCGGTCATCTTCCCAGAGGGGAAGTCGTAAGACCGCTAAGTCTTTCACAAAACAATTGACCGTCCAACAGTCGTTTGCCATGACCACAAAATACGATAGTAGTCACCCTATTGCAAAGCGTATAACTGCGGCTGTAACTGCAATGTTGGTGTTAGACGTGCGCCCGGTGTCCGCCATCAGTGGAGTGGGATTTAGAGGGTTGATGGAGGTTTTGTGTCCCCGGTACCAAATCCCGTCGAGATTCCACTTCACTAGGCAGGCGATACCAAAAATGTACAGAGAAGTACGATCAAGATTCCTCAGTGCTCTAAAAAATGCGGTTGTACCCACTGTCCACTTAACCACGGACATGTGGACAAGTGGTTCTGGGCAAACGAAGGACTATATGACTGTGACAGCCCACTGGGTAGATGCATCCCCTTCCGCAGAAACAGCAACAGCTGCATCATTAGCAGCATCTACAAAATGTCTGCTTGTGCAAAGGCAGGCAACATTGTGTATTACAGGCTTTAATAAGAGGCACAACGCTGACAACATATTAGAGAAACTGAGGTAAATTATCTCCCAGTGGCTTACCCCACTTAGACTCTCATGGGGATTTGTGGTGTCAGACAATGCCAGTAACATTGTGCGGGCATTAAATATGGGCAATTTCCAGCACGCCCCATGTTTTGCCCACACCATTAATTTGGTGGTGCAGCATTACCTCAAGAGTGACAGGGGTGTGCAGGAGATGCTTGCGGTGGCGCGCAAAATTGCTGGACACTTTCGGCATTCAGCCAGTGCCTACCGAAGACTAGAGGCACATCAAAAAAGCATGAACCTGCCCTGCCATCACCTCAAACAAGAGGTTGTGACGCGCTGGTACTCCACCCTCTATATGCTGCAGAGGATGGAGGAGCAGCAAAAGGCCATTCAGGCCTACACAGCCACCTACGACATAGGCAAAGGAGGGGGGATGCGCCTCAGTCAAGCGCAGTGGAGACTGATTTCCGTGTTGTGCAAGGTTCTGCAGCCATTTGAACTTGCCACACGAGAAGTCAGTTCCGACACTGCCAACTTGAGTCAGGTCATTCCCCTGATCAGGCTGTTGCAGAAGCAGCTGGAGAAAGTGAGGGAGGAGCTGGTAAGCCATTGCGATTACACCAAGCATGTAGCTCTTGTGGATGTAGCCCTTCGTACGCTTTGCCAGGATCCGAGGGTGGTCACTCTTTTAAAGTCAGAGGAATACATTCTGTCCACCGTGCTCGATCCTCGGTTTAAAGCGTATATTGTGTCTCTGTTTCCGGCGGACACAAGTCTACAGCGGTGCAAAGACCTGCTGGTCAGGAGATTGTCCTCTGAAGAGGACCGTGACATGCCAACAGCTCCACCCTCATTTTCTTCCACATCTATGGCTGCGAGGAAAAAGCTCAGTTTTCCCAAAAGAGGCGCTGGCGGGGATGCTGATAACATCTGGTCCGGACTGAAGGACCTGCCAACCATTGCAGACATGTCTACTCTCGCTGCATTGGATGCTGTCACAATAGAAAAAATTGTGGATGATTACTTTGCTGACACCATCCAAGTAGACATGTCAGACAGTCCATATTGTTACTGGCAGGAAAAAAAGGCAGTTTGGAAGCCCCTGTACAAACTGGCTCTATTTTACCTAAGTTGTCCCCCCTCCAGTGTGTACTCGGAAAGAGTTTTTAGTGCAGTGGGGAACCTGGTCAGTGAGCGGCGAAGGAGGTACGCAGTCCAGATACCATTTTTGGGTGTAATTCAGACCTGTTGAAGGTTTTCTATATATTTTTTATTGTGGTGCCCAGTGCCCACTACTCTACGCAGTCCAGATACTATTTTTGGTTGTAATTCTGACCTGTTGAAGGTTTTCTATATATTATATTGTGGTGGCCAGTGGCCAGTCCTCTATGCAGTCCAGATACTATTTTTGGGTGTAATGCAGACCTGTTGAAGGTTTTCTATATATTATATTGTGGTGGCCAGTGGCCAGTCCTCTACGCAGTCCAGATACTATTTTTGGGTGTAATGCAGACCTGTTGATGGGTTTTTAATTGTATTGTGGGGAACACTCCTCTACGCAGTCCACAAAGATACCTTGTTGCAAGGTTTTGTACTAAAAAAAAAAAAATATTGTGAGGTGTTAGGTGTTCAGAATAGCCTTTAAATTAGTGGAAATTATTGTTATTGGATGTTATTGAGGTTAATAATAGCGTAGGAGTGAAAATAAGCCCAAAAACTTGATTTTTGAACTTTTTATGCTTTTTTCAAAAAAAATCCGAATCCAAAACCTTAAATCCGAACCAAAACCTTTCGGCAGGTGTTTTGCGAAACAAATCCGAACCCAAAACATCGAGAAAATCCGGATCCAAAACACAAAACACGAGACCTCAAAAGTCGCCGGTGCACATCCCTACTGTGTATACTTAGAGGCGTAACTGCATACAGTCCTCTAGAATGTAGTGAAATGATTAAATATTATCCCTTTTCTTTTTTTTTTAAATTTACTTGTTTACTCTCCCCCACAGATATCGGTTCTGCTGGCAATTTCAGCAATCTTATTGTGTGGGTTGTGTGCCATTTTAAGACAATCTTGTCTGTGTGTGTGGTAAGTATAAAACAGATATAGTTTCTTACATACCCCTTGTTAAAAAACACCTTGCAGTAAGAATTGCCATGGTTTTAGGATTTATTTTATTGTGCTATAATCACTTTTATTAGTGTGGTGTTTTTTGCCCCTACCTTAAAAACACATTAGTACTCTGTATTTAGTGTTTCACTCCCTTCACATTTGTACGCCACATAAAGTTCAATCTAACTAATCTGATTTGTGAAAGCGTCTATGGCGCTGGTAAGTATCACGTTTGCAAGCACTTTGGTGGTGGTTCTATATGACCATATGGTGTTTGGACAATGAATAGGGTTTGTTTATGTAATTATGTTTTTAATTTTGTTGTTTTTGTTTTTTTTTTTGTTTAATGTTTGCTACACTTTGGCCAGTCCAGACTTTGCACACTTGGGGCTAGATTTACTAACAGGCGTGATGCATGGCGGCTTTAAGCCGCCATGCATCGCTGCGGTTTTCCGGCGGGTTTGCATTGCAAACAGCCGGATTTACTAATGGGCGCATATCAGCTTCAATTTGAAGCCGCCGGGGATGTAATGCTCAAAGCCGCCGGCGGCTTTGAATAGAACATGGCGCTTTTGCTTTAAATGACGGCGCTTTTGTGTAAAGGCGGTTTTTTTTGAAAATTACACCTGTCTCCTGGCCTGTTACTATTGGCTATTTTCAAAGTCAGGAGATTTGACATCACAAGCCCTATATAAACCACTGGCCTGACACTTTTTCTTTGATAGGGGTTTGAGGAGTTTTGTGAGAGGAGTTTGGAGGATAGTGGTTTGCTGTGAGTTGGTGAGAGTTGGAGTTTGGTGGATTGGTGGAGCAATATCTGATTGAAGTGTGAGTAGTCCTGTGGTATTTTTCTGTTTTGTACATTTATTTTCTCTTTTATTTTCTGTATTATTTTTTTGGTATTTGACTTGTCCTTTGTCTGTGTTACTTGTGTGTGACTGTGTTGAGAGTGTGTCTGTACTTAGTGTAGTTTGTCTTTTGTGTTTGTAAGTCTTTCTGTGTTTTGTGTGTTTGACATTTATTTGTCATTATGTCCAGAGATAGGAGGGGAGAACAGGCTGAGGAGAGGGAGATGGAGGTTGAGGGGTCAGAGGAGGGAGAGGGAGAGGTTGAGGAGACAGGTCAGGGCAGGAAGACCAAGACAGGGAGGAATGTGCGCTTCTCACATGATGAGAATTGTGTGTTGGTGCACAATATCGTTCCCTGTTATGAGGTCATACTAGGCAACCTGGCAGCCCGGACTCCTCTAAGGCGGCGTCACCAATTGTGGGGGCGTGTCTGTGATGCCGCGAACGCAGTGGGCCCACTAAAGAGGACAGTGGCGCACTGCCGCAAGCGGTTTTCTGATATTAAAAGGAGGCTGAAAGAGAAGATGGCCCAGGAAAAGAGGGCAACCAGGCGCACGGGTGGTGGCCCCCCTCTTCGTATTGAGTACACAACGTACGAGGAGGAGCTGCGACAGATAATGCCGCCAGAGATTGTCGAGGGGATAAACGTCCAAGACACGGATTCACCCTCTTTTGGACAAGTAGTTGGTGAGTTATTTGCATATTTTACTCTAACAGTATTTAAATTTTTATTTTATTTTTAAAACTGCTTTTCTCTTTTTAAAACTGCTTTTCTCTTTGTAAAATTGTTTTTCTCTTTGTAAAACTGCTTATCTCTTTGCAAAAGTTTTTTCTTTTTCTTTTTTTTTTGGTTGTTTTTCAAATTGTATTTTTGACTCTAATAGTTTGTAAAGGTTTTTTTTTCTCATAGCAAAAGAAAAAAAAATTTGCAAACACATTTGTGCAATAAACAGTATATTTGGAAATTGTTTTTTTCTGGAAATACATTGTATGCTTTTTCTAATACATCCAGATTCGCCAGGACCGCAGTTCAGTCCCAGTGCCAGACCTACACCTCCACCTTCAGCGAGAGATTCGGGCACAGACGAGCAAGCAGGTGCGTGATTTCTGTTTAGGAGAGAAATAATGGAGTTAATTGATTTTCTGTGCAAATGTTGCTGTCAATTTTTTTTTTTTTCTTTTTATTGTTTGCAATGAGAAGTTAGGGCTACATTTTACTAAACTGATATGTTGCCTATAGTAACCCATCAGAATATACCTTTACTTTATTTATTGCATTCAACAAAATGACAGCTAAAATCTGATTGGTTGCTATAGGCAACATCTCCACTTTTTATAGCATGTAGTTTAGTCAACATAACCCAGCATGTACTACACAGTCCAAATGATAATGGGTATTAAAAGGATAATAAGTGCATCCGTAAGCAGGTAGCATAGGACTAGAAATCAGGAATGCAAATATTGTGAAAGAATCTGTAGTTGCTAAAGAATATTCTTTCCTCTCCAGTGTTCAGAATGCAATATACAAACATATTATATACTATATACTTACCGTCATTTTTCATACACAGGGCCCTCTTCATACCAGCCACCTCAGGCGGAGTCCCTGGAAATGTCCCCTGAGCCAGAGGATCAAACGACCATCACCCTGGTAACAGTGGATGCCACTGTGTCTGGCCTCCAGGAAGTTTCACCTGGCCCTGCTGAACCATCACACCACCAACCTGCACCTGAAAGTATGGACCCAGCCAGAGAAATGGCGCTGTCTATTGGCGCATTCCAGCAGCAACAGACATTGTTCATGGACAGGCAAACTCGCCACATGTCACAAATTGTGGCCCAGTTGAGGCGGATACACCGCTCCAATAGTCTACTCCCTGCTGGAATCAACCGTCTGGCAACAGCTTTAGAACAGACCAATGTGCAGCTGGCCCAAATGACTGGGGCTGTGGAGGCCTTACATTCCACAGTACGTGAGGGGAATGCCAATGTGACCCGGCTGGCAGGGCAACTACATTCAGAAATTGTAGCCCGTTTACCGGCACCGATGTCTTCAGCTACCACCAGTGCCGCTAGTACGCCTACCACATCTCTACAGAGTACTCCTCCAAGGAGAGGTGCTCGCACCAGGGGTGGGCGAGGGAGGGGAGAGAGTGGCACCAAGCATAGCGATATGCCTGCAAAAAGGCATCGCTAGCACAATGTTTGTTATTGATTAATGTTTTGTCAAGTTTCTATAACCATTATACGTTATTATTTATTGTGTTCTGCAATAAATGCAGTTAAATTTCTATTGTGTCAGTCTTTCTTTTCTGCACATTAAACAAGAGTATACTGATTTTTTAACAACTATGCACTAATTTCACTTAAACATTGACCTCTGACTGTCACATTCCAGGGATGTTCATATTTAACACATGAGGAGTACACACTATCCTGTTTTTAAAGGTTCCAAATTACAAAACATTTAAAATAAAATACTAAAATTGCACTCACATAAAACACATTTTTGAGCAAAAAATGTTTTTCATACTATGTACTTACACGTAAAGTAGTTTGCAATTAGACAGTCTCTAATCTCCCTTCCGCCCTCTGTGCTCTGCACATCACCATGTGACACGGACCCCTTCTTCTTCACTGTCTACTGCAATAATCGGTGGGGTAAGTTGATGTATTGCTAGATTATGTATCAAACAGCCAGCCAGGATAATATCAGACCCCTTTTCAGGTGCATACATAGCCACACAACCCGATTATTGTAGTAACCTGAACCTAGTTTACCAAAGTACAAAGGTATGCTATAACACACCTCTACTAAATCAGTAAATAAATTGCATGGTGGGAAGACACAAGAGAAAAAGAAACCAAAACAACACTGCAATTACAAGACACTGGCCTTTTAACATATACAATCCCAAAGTAAAAAACTTTGTACATGAAATGGCCCTTTTCCTTCTGTTCTGATTTCCCAAATATCTGAAAAAGCACACTGTTTGAGCAATCTCGCCGCTCACAAGCAGCGCTTTCATTTTGGTCTATTGAATGGCGGTTTTCCGGCGGCTTTATAAACCCCCTAATAGTAAATCCGGCTGTTTGTATGTTGAACATTGTTGAAACCGTCATGGCGCTTTATACAGAGGCGGGTTTGGAAACATCATTTTTTGGCCGTTTGGACGGCGGGTTTAGCCTTAGTAAATCCGCTTGCTGTTTCTTATGGGGGGGGTAGGAGAGGTCCTAGATGAACTTAAAATTACCGTGTTCAAATAAGCTAACAAGTATTTGTGCGCAATATTAAGATACAGACAGTATGTAACGTTAGAAAAAAAACGGCTGATATTTTACTACCCTTGCATTATTTCTAGAGATGGTCACTGACCCCCGTGTTTTGGTTTTGGATTCGGTTTTGGATCTGGATTACCGTTGTGTTTTGGTTTTGGTTTTGGTTTTGCAAAACTGCCATTGCGTGTTTTGGTTTTGGTTTTGGTTTTGTTTGGTTTTGTTTTGCTATTTTTTTGGAAAATCCATGTTTTTGGGCCTAAATTAACCCAATTTAGTGCTCCAACTGTTTTAGAGACAAGTAATCTAATTGTTGAGGTAATAAATCATCCAAAAAAACAGTTTAATTCTTCGTTGGTAGGCCTATTCTACACACAAAACAGATTGTCTTCCTCTCCATCTATGCATATTGGCAATGCAGCCATCGTCTTTGAATGTATATTACACCCTACACTTATAGTTAAATATGTAAAGAAATGGAAAAAGCCAGTTTGGTTTCTGTCTCTCAAGGCCCCCCTCCACTTGTATAAAATACCAAAAAATTCAGCCATTATAGACTGTACAATATTAATTGACATGGAGAAAGCCAGTTTGGTTTCTGTCTCTCTAGGCCCCCCTCCACTTGTATAAAATACTAAAAAATTCAGCCATTATAGACTGTACAATATTAATTGACATGGAGAAAGACAGTTTGGTTTCTGTCTCTCTAGGCCCCCCTCCACTTGTATAAAATACAAAAAAATCCAGCCGTTATAGACTGTACAATATTAATTGACATGGAGAAAGCCAGTTTGGTTTCTGTCTCTCTAGGCCCCCCTCCACTTGTATAAAATACTAATAAATTCAGCCGTTATATACTGTACAATATAAATTGAAATGGACAAAGGCAGTTTGGTATCTGTCTGCATCAGATCCTCTCTCCACTAGGAGTAAAATAGAAAACTATTCAGCCGTTATATAATCTAGAATATAAATAGAAATTGAGAAAGGCAATTTGGTATCTGTCTGCATCATAATCATCAACATCATCATTAGCGCCCTCGTCGCCTACACAAATCTCCCCCTCATCCTCTTCTAATTCCAAAGTGGCATCCTCAATTTGGGTATCACCGGCTACACTCGGGCTATTAAGGCACACATCAGCAGAATGCTCACGATTAGACATCCCACTGTTGGATGGACTCTCCACAGGGATTGTTGTCATTTGTGAATCAGAGCAAATATTCTCCTGTAATGCCTCACTGTTATCTTGCAGCTCGGCTTTGACGCGTAACAGTAGTTGTGCACCAATTGTAGGCTGGGTAACTTTTTGGGATCTGCCACTAATAGCCAAAGGTGAAGGCCTCATTCTCTCTTTGCCACTGCGTGTGTAGAATGGCATGCTTGCAATTTTTTTTTTATCGTCACTTAACTTTTGCTCAGTTACACTTCTTTTTCGCTTCAATACAGTAAATTTTTTTTTGGTTTTTGTTTTTTGCACTAATTTGAAAACACTCTGTTGTTTGACATCGCCTTGGCCAGATGACGTACTGGGAACACTAACATCAGGACTGGTGACAGAACCTGGTTGCTCATTTAGATCATATGTGGACTGCTTTGAATCCATTGCGTAGATACTGCTGACAGATATGACTTTTGACAGCCAGAAATATTAATGCACAATTAGAGAGGACACCCCAAAAACACTGAGGAGTGCTAACATTTATTGAGTAGATACTGCTGACAGATATGACTTTTGACAGCCAGAAATATTAATGCACAATTAGGGAGGACACCCCAAAAACACTGAGGAGTGCTAAAATTTATTGAGTAGATACTGCTGACAGATATGACTTTTGACAGCCAGAAATATTAATGCACAATTAGAGAGGACACCCCAAAAACACTGAGGAGTGCTTAAATTTATTGAGTAGATACTGCTGACAGATATGACTTTTGACAGCCAGAAATATTAATGCACAATTAGAGAGGACACCCCAAAAACACTGAGGAGTGCTTAAAATTATTGAGTAGATACTGCTGACAGATATGACTTTTGACAGCCAGAAATATTAATGCACAATTAGAGAGGACACCCCAAAAACACTGAGGAGTGCTAACATTTATTGAGTAGATACTGCTGACAGATATGACTTTTGACAGCCAGAAATATTAATGCACAATTATGGGGGACAACCCAAAAGCGCTGGGGAGTGCCAAATATGAAGAAAAAATAATAAACCTCTATCCTCCTCTCTGCACTAGCGATTTTGGTTAGAGCAATTGCAAGAACAATATTGTATTCTTTCTCTGTCCCTGCTCTAATTAGCCTATGACTACACCCTGCTCTCTCCCTCTGTCAAATGGCGATGGATTGCTGTGGAGGCGTGTATTTATAAAGTTGAAGTATCGCGAGAACCGAGTCCCGAGATCCGACGACGTCACAATGACGTTCGGCCTCGATTTGGATTCGGAATTGGCGGGAGAGTACCGAGCTGCTCAGCTCGGTACTCGGATACCCAAAGTTCGGGTGGGTTCGGTTCTCGGAGAACCGGACCCGCCCATCTCTAATTATTTCATGGTTTCTAGCAGTTTATTGTAATAAGGATCCTTTGCATTTATGAACCTGAATCAATCTGGCACTTCGTTTTGGACACCACACTGAAATTAGATACCTATTCCTTAAAGAACCTTAATGATTCCGGCCGTGTGTTCCGAGTTAATATTTTGCTTAGACTTCATAACAAGTATTGCGTAAAAGAAACCATAATAGATTATGTAATAGTAAATAAAGAAACACATACGTATATTAATTGTATAAAATTTATTTGTAAAACAATAATACATAATTTGGACACAATATATGTCATAAGGTTTCTTCACGCAAAAAAAATATTTCCGTTTTGGTTTTTTGTATGGACTTTGAATGGACTGAGTCCGAGTCCTACTTCTTGTCACCCGTGATGTAGAGGAGTCAGAGGAACCAGCCAAACCTGCATGGGAAACGGATTGTGTACGACGAGGTGAAGGTGCAGCCTCATGGACAGGGGTTTGGGAAGGGACCACGACAGGGGATTGGCCGAAGCCACGGGCAAAAGCAAAATACATAAGATGACAGAGGGTTGGGTCAAGGAGGGAGGAGTCAGAACCAACAGGGAGGGAGGACGCAACAGAACCAACAGGGAGGGGGGACGCAACAGAACCAACAGGGAGGGGGGACGCAACAGAACCAACAGGGAGGGAGGAGTCAGACACAACAGGGAGGGAGGAGCCACCAGCCAACTGGGTATGGGGGCTGGTGATCAAAAAATCTGACCTGGGTGAAGGGAATGTGGCGGAGGTGCGTGGGGGGGGGGGGGGGGGGCATGCAAGAGATCACCCAGGAGTGTTTCGATATGTGACATTGTTTGATTTAAATTCTCCATTTGGGTGTTGTGTGTGGACATTAAAGAGTTGTGAGTGGTCATTAAAGAGGTGTGTGTGCTCATGAAAGTGGAGAGTGTGCTTATGAGACTGTTAAGTTGCTGATCCGTGTGTTGGACAGTGCTCGCTAGAAGTGCCAGGTGAACATTCTGTGCTTCTGTGGCGCTGGTAAGTCTTTGTGATGCGTCCGAGAGTGACCGCTCCCATGCATCTTCAGCTGGATCCACCTGATCCCCCTCCACATCACGGGCAACTTCTGGAACGGCTACATTGGGCTGCTGCTTGGAATCTGTAGAGAGAATAAAAACAAACACTAAGATATTAGATAAAAACATTTGGGAACAATAATGGTTTTTTGGAACATATTGAGGTACGCCTGATGTAGCATTGGTCAAGTCTGAAATTACATTTAATGTGTTTGCAGCCCTTTACAGTCACCAAAATCAGACTTTACCACTTTTTGTGTATTTTAATTATGCACAAAACTGTATATATAGAGGATTATTTTCTTCACTGTCTACATTACATTTCCTCCAATCTGATAGGCTAAGATATTGTGCAATCAAAGTTATCCTTCAGTCACATCCAGAGAGTTTACACATTTGCTCAGACATATAGAAACATTTACAGACATTAACTAAGCACACTCATCATTGTACCTAGTGGAGCGGAATCTCGTGTTCGGGGTGGGCTATAGCCAGTGTCTATGTCGCCCACCCCAAAAATCTCCACAAGAGAAATTGCTGCCCTTGCCTGCTCCTCAAGGGGGTTCAATGAAATGTCCATTGGTGGGCCACCCCCAGTTCCTTGCGCATGCCGGTGTTGCTGTGCCAGTTTGTTTTTCAGTCTAGCTTTATAGTCTGCCCAGCTGCGGAATAGACAAACATTATGGTGTCAAATATCTGGCTTTTGTAAAGGTTAAAAACAATATACAAATTACACCACATTTATTAATGGCACATTGTACACTAATGTCTTGGGATTTACAATTGTGGTTAATGTGCACAACTGATTATGTAAATGTGGCCAAGGCCCATTCTGCTTTGAACCATCACCTAAGGCCCTGATAGAAAAAAAGATTATACACACAAGGCTGGTTTTACATCACAAGTAATACTAACACACAATCTACATATATATCTATATAGAGAGAGATAAACAAAAGCAAATAAATACTACTCAACACAGTCAGTCACATTCTATAGCCCTTTTTAACAAACATTGGCTTTGTACCGTTTCTAGACCTCATGCACTTTTCGCCCATGGGGCGATATGTCATTAATAGCTTGCGTAATTATCTCCCAATGACGGTGACGCTCCGGCCCAGTAATCTGCCGCTCCTCCGAATGGAATCACTGTAAAACCTCAGAGATTAAAACCTCTAATTCTTCATTTGAAAAGTTTTCCTTGCGCATACTTGGGCACCCGGGTGCCTGCTCGCCACTGGGACCTGGCTCAGACATATTCCTATTGGAAAGATAATTAAATTAGGTTTTGCCAATGCAAACAATCAGGTGCCAATACAGATTGTATGGCCATCCACCCCCTTAAAAGGTTTAATTTGGGAAACTACTACCTAGGTATAAAACACATGGCCCTTATTCTAATCAACATTGTTGCTTCTATATTGAACCAACATTTACTTTGTCCACTGTATTTTTACATTAATGGTCAACAAATACTACTTAAACATTCAGCTACTACTACCAGTTGCCACTTTTAAAAGCCTAACCTTGGTTAACAGGTTAGCCACATACCTAAATTAATGATATCACATTAAGTTTGTCGGAGTAGCCAGCCCTATATGCAGGCCCGGCGCTCCCATTAGGCAAGGTTAGGCACTTGCCTAGGGCGCCGGGCTCTGGAGGGCGCCACAGAATACTAAAAGACTTTAAAACTGTGCGGCGACCGTGATACCTGTCACGGCTGCCGCACAGCATTCAGATGCACGGGGAGGAGGGGAGTGAGTGGAGGGGAGGAGACGGAGCAGAGTGGCGGCGATTTTTGCGGGGGGGCGCCGCTTTTTTAAAAATGTCTAGGGCGCCGTGGACCCTAGCACCGGCCCTGCCTATATGGTGCTTGCAATATTACTTTTGTAAATCAAATCAGCCAGCAACACACTTAAATGTGTACTACAAATGCTATTTGTTATGTAAGCGTCCCAATACATTTAAACATTTTGATGCATGTGTCCCTCAATGCAATAAGTCAGTTATTAGTGTGTGGGATATGGATAATCTAACAGTACTTAGCATAGTGTAAGCTACTAATGCATTCTTTTACAGTTAAATGTGAGGTCAAGGCCACTTCTGGTCACACTCTCATTACAGCTATGACACACATATTTGTGCATACACAGATGGCTAAATGAGCAGATACAAACTATTGGTATATAATACAATATATCTGACCTATTTATACTTACTTTTATATATTTGCACACAAAGCAAAAAAAAAAAAATGACAGTGTGTAATGTTTGGGGTGGCCTGCAAAAACAAAAAATTAAGTTGATTAAAATGCAAGGTAAGGTTATGTTATCAACAATGCTAACATCCAAATATTATTGAGTGCAAGATTGATAAGGTCAAATAACTTAGCTTATTGTAGGCGAATATACCATTATTGCCATGTTAAAATGTGATGGCAAGGCCCATTTTTATAGCAGTTTTATGACAGCTAGGACTAGAGATGGGCGGGTCCGGTTCTCCGAGAACCGAACCCACCCGAACTTTGGGTATCCGAGTACCGAGCTGAGCAGCTCGGTACTCTCCCGCCCATTCCGAATCCAAATCGAGGCCGAACGTCATTGTGACGTCGTCGGATCTCGGGGCTCGGTTCTCGCGATACTTCAACTTTATAAATACACGCCTCCACAGCAATCCATCGCCATTTGACAGAGGGAGAGAGCAGGGTGTAGTCATAGGCTAATTAGAGCAGGGACAGAGAATACAATATTGTTCTTGCAATTGCTCTAACCAAAATCGCTAGTGCAGAGAGGAGGATAGAGGTTTATTATTTTTTCTTCATATTTGGCACTCCCCAGCGCTTTTGGGGTGTCCCCCATAATTGTGCATAAATATTTCTGGCTGTCAAAAGTCATATCTGTCAGCAGTATCTACTAAATAATTTTTAGCACTCCTCAGTGCTTTTGGGGTGTCCTCCCTAATTGTGCATTAATATTTCTGGCTGTCAAAAGTCATATCTGTCAGCAGTATCTACTAAATAATTTGTAGCACTCCTCAGTGCTTTTGGGGTGTCCTCCCTAATTGTGCATTAATATTTCTGGCTGTCAAAAGTCATATCTGTCAGCAGTATCTACTAAATAATTTTTAGCACTCCTCAGTGCTTTTGGGGTGTCCTCCCTAATTGTGCATTAATATTTCTGGCTGTCAAAAGTCATATCTGTCAGCAGTATCTACTAAATAATTTGTAGCACTCCTCAGTGTTTTTGGGGTGTCCTCCCTAATTGTGCATTAATATTTCTGGCTGTCAAAAGTCATATCTGTCAGCAGTATCTACTAAATAATTTTTAGCACTCCTCAGTGCTTTTGGGGTGTCCTCCCTAATTGTGCATTAATATTTCTGGCTGTCAAAAGTCATATCTGTCAGCAGTATCTACTAAATAATTTGTAGCACACCTCAGTGCTTTTGGGGTGTCCTCCCTAATTGTGCATTAATATTTCTGGCTGTCAAAAGTCATATCTGTCAGCAGTATCTACTAAATAATTTGTAGCACTCCTCAGTGCTTTTGGGGTGTCCTCCTTAATTGTGCATTAATATTTCTGGCTGTCAAAAGTCATTTCTGTCAGCAGTATCTACTAAATAATTTGTAGCACTCCTCAGTGCTTTTGGGGTGTTCTCCCTAATTGTGCATTAATATTTCTGGCTGTCAAAAGTCATTTCTGTCAGCAGTATCTACTAAATAATTTTTAGCACTCCTCAGTGCTTTTGGGGTGTCCTCCCTAATTGTGCATTAATATTTCTGGCTGTCAAAAGTCATATCTGTCAGCAGTATCTACTAAATAATTTTTAGCACTCCTCAGTGCTTTTGGGGTGTCCTCCCTAATTGTGCATTAATATTTCTGGCTGTCAAAAGTCATATCTGTCAGCAGTATCTACTAAATAATTTGTAGCACTCCTCAGTGCTTTTGGGGTGTCCTCCCTAATTGTGCATTAATATTTCTGGCTGTCAAAAGTCATATCTGTCAGCAGTATCTACTAAATAATTTTTAGCACTCCTCAGTGCTTTTGGGGTGTCCTCCCTAATTGTGCATTAATATTTCTGGCTGTCAAAAGTCATATCTGTCAGCAGTATCTACTAAATAATTTGTAGCACACCTCAGTGCTTTTGGGGTGTCCTCCCTAATTGTGCATTAATATTTCTGGCTGTCAAAAGTCATATCTGTCAGCAGTATCTACTAAATAATTTGTAGCACTCCTCAGTGCTTTTGGGGTGTCCTCCCTAATTGTGCATTAATATTTCTGGCTGTCAAGAGTCATATCTGTCAGCAGTATCTACTAAATAATTTGTAGCACACCTCAGTGCTTTTGGGGTGTCCTCCCTAATTGTGCATTAATATTTCTGGCTGTCAAAAGTCATTTCTGTCAGCAGTATCTACTAAATAATTTCTAGCACTCCTCAGTGCTTTTGGGGTGTCCTCCCTAATTGTGCATTAATATTTCTGGCTGTCAAAAGTCATTTCTGTCAGCAGTATCTACTAAATAATTTTTAGCACTCCTCAGTGCTTTTGGGGTGTCCTCCCTAATTGTGCATTAATATTTCTGGCTGTCAAAAGTCATTTCTGTCAGCAGTATCTACTAAATAATTTTTAGCACTCCTCAGTGCTTTTGGGGTGTCCTCCCTAATTGTGCATTAATATTTCTGGCTGTCAAAAGTCATAACTGTCAGCAGAATCTACGAAATAATTTTTAGCACTCCCCAGTGGTTTGCGCTCAGAATGGATTCAAAGCAGTCCACATATGATCTGAATGAGCAACCAGGTTCTGTCACCAGTCCTGATGTTAGTGTTCCCAGTACGTCATCTGGCCAAGGCGATGTCAAACAACAGAGTGTTTTCAAATTAGTGCAAAAAACAAAAACCAAAAAAAAATTTACTGTATTGAAGCGAAAAAGAAGTGTAACTGAGCAAAAGTTAAGTGACGATAAAAAAAAAATTGCAAGCATGCCATTCTACACACGCAGTGGCAAAGAGAGAATGAGGCCTTCACCTTTGGCTATTAGTGGCAGATCCCAAAAAGTTACCCAGCCTACAATTGGTGCACAACTACTGTTACGCGTCAAAGCCGAGCTGCAAGATAACAGTGAGGCATTACAGGAGAATATTTGCTCTGATTCACAAATGACAACAATCCCTGTGGAGAGTCCATCCAACAGTGGGATGTCTAATCGTGAGCATTCTGCTGATGTGTGCCTTAATAGCCCGAGTGTAGCCGGTGATACCCAAATTGAGGATGCCACTTTGGAATTAGAAGAGGATGAGGGGGAGATTTGTGTAGGCGACGAGGGCGCTAATGAGGATGTTGATGAGGATGAGGTTGTTTGTGTAAGTCCTGCACCAGTGGCAGCAGTTCTGGCACGTAACAAGAAAAAGGCCATTGTCATGCCTGGGCATAAAACAAAAAAATCCACTTCTTATGTGTGGAATTATTTCTACCCAAATCCAGACAACAATTGTATAGCCATTTGTAGTGTATGTGAAGCCACAGTCAGTCGAGGGAGGGACCTTAACCATCTTGGAACCTCGTCTATGTTACGCCATTTAACGAGAGTTCATGGCAAAGTGTTGGGAAAAGCTGAAAGTTCTTCCCAAAAGAATACAAGCACTCCCTCATCAGCTAAGACCCTCCGCTCACCGACATACCGAATGCTACAAAATACACCCACCACACCACCCTCATCAATATCCTCAGTAGCGCTCGGAGTTAGCCCGGCATCCCACTTAAGGCTGGATGACTCGGCACTATTATTGATTCCTCTGAAGAAAGCGTTAGTCCTGCTGCTGCTGTTGCTGCTGCTGGGGGTGAATCGTCATCCCAGAGGCAGGTTAATAAAATGAGCAGTCCTACATTTCAGCAATTAACTGTGAAACACTCATTTGCGAGGGGAAGCAAATATGACAGCAGTCACCCAGTCGCCAAGCGAATCACAGACGCCATGGCTGCAATGTTAGTGTTAGATCTGCGTCCAATCTCCACAATAAACGCAGCTGGTTTTTCACAGTTAATTGAGGTTTTGTGTCCGCGTTACAGAATTCCATCGCGACACCATTTCTCCCGTAAAGCTATTCCACAACTATACCAAAAAGTGTGTAAAAATGTAGAGATTGCGCTGAAAAATGCCATTCTGCCCACTGTTCACTTAACCACAGATATGTGGACAAGTGGAAGTGGCCAAACCAAAGACTATATGACTGTGACAGCCCACTGGGTTGGTCATTCACCTTCACCAGCAGGAACAGCAGCAGCATGTACACCACTACGTAACATTTGTCACAGGCAGGCCACTCTTTGTATCACCGGCTTCACTAACAGGCATACGGCTGACAATTTGTTACGCAAACTGAGAGATGTGATTGATGCATGGCTTATACCACTCGGACTCTCCCCAGGGTATGTCATTTCAGATAACGCCAACAATATAGTGCGAGTATTACAGCTGGGTGATTTCCAACATATTCCCTGTTTTGCTCACACCATCAACTTGGTGGTGCAGAGCTTCCTACGAAATAACCGTGAGGTGCAGGAGATGCTTTCGGTGGCCCGTAAAATTTCAGGCCATTTCAGGCATTCAGCCACAGCATGTAGGAGATTACAGCAGCTCCAAGAGCAGTTTAACTTGCCCTGCCACCAACTTAAGCAAGAGGTGGTAACTCGGTGGAATTCCACCCTGTACATGCTTCAGAGGATGGAGGAACAGCGCAAAGCCATCCAAGCATATTGCACAAGTCATGACATTGGGAAAGGAGGGGGGATGTATTTCACTCTTGCACAGTGGGGAATCCTTTCAGTGCTGTGCAAGGTGCTGAAACCATTTGAAGTTGTGACATGTGAGGTCAGTGCTGACTCTGCTAGTTTGAGCCAAGTCATTCCTTTAATTAGACTATTGGAAAAGCAGCTTGAGAAAATGAAGGAGGAGCTGAAAGCAAGCAATTCAGCAAAGTATGTTGGCCTTGTCGATCAAGTACTTAATTCGCTTCACAATGATCCTCGAGTTATTAAGATCTTGAACTCGGATCAGTACGTTTTGGCCACTGTGCTTGATCCAAGGTTTAAAACCTACATTGAGTCTTTACTTGTAAATGAGCGAGATGTGAACTTTTGCAAGGAGCTATTGCTCAGCAAGTTGGCCGCTGAACTGGGCCTCGGCTTGACAACGTGTCCTCCTTCACTTTCTCAAGCTGTTGCTCGTAAAAAATTAAATTTCCAAAAAAGAAGCAGGGAAGACACAGGGGGCAGACGAGAACAATTTAACATCTGGGCTGGTTTGAAGGATTTTTCAAAAAAATGTGTCACTTTGCCCATAACTCCATCCAATATGAGTATAAACATGCAAAGGATGGTGGAGGATTACTTTCAAGAGGTAGTTGATATGGAAATGTCAGACAGTCCCTTTCCTTACTGGGAAGAAAAGCAGGCCATTTGGAAACCCATGTACAAACTTGCTTTGCAATACCTAAGCTGCCCAATCTCCAGTGTGTACTCTGAACGAGTGTTCAGCACAGCAGGGAACTTAGTCAGTGATCGCCGTAGAAGGTTACTTCCCAAAAATGTGGAGAAAATGATGTTTATAAAAATGAACTACATCTTCCACGAGGGAGGCCTTCACCATCCAAGACATCCAAGCACTGACTGTTCTCTAATGGCGGATTCAAGCGGCGATGAATTGATAGTCTGTGATGATGACGTACACACTGATGAGGGTGAGGATTAAGCTGAAGATGATGCCGATAACATCTTTTTAAAACTTTCTATGTAAGTGTAGGGTGCAATCTACCCCCAAAGAGGAAAGGGACTTGTGGCATTTCCATATCACATACCATCTTGAAAGGCTGCTGTTAGGGCAATTTATCCTTAAGGGTAGGGTGTCATAGACAGAGTGACCCTAAACTGGCTTTGTCCATTTTTCAAAGGCAATTTGGTATCTGTCTGCATCATAATCATCAACATCCTCATTAGCGCCCTCGTCGCCTACACAAATCTCCCCCTCATCCTCTTCTAATTCCAAAGTGGCATCCTCAATTTGGGTATCACCGGCTACACTCGGGCTATTAAGGCACACATCAGCAGAATGCTCACGATTAGACATCCCACTGTTGGATGGACTCTCCACAGGGATTGTTGTCATTCGTGAATCAGAGCAAATATTCTCCTGTAATGCCTCACTGTTATCTTGCAGTTCGGCTTTGACGCGTAACAGTAGTTGTGCACCAATTGTAGGCTGGGTAACTTTTTGGGATCTGCCACTAATAGCCAAAGGTGAAGGCCTCATTCTCTCTTTGCCACTGCGTGTGTAGAATGGCATGCTTGCAATTTTTTTTTTATCGTCACTTAACTTTTGCTCAGTTACACTTCTTTTTCGCTTCAATACAGTAAATTTTTTTTTGGTTTTTGTTTTTTGCACTAATTTGAAAACACTCTGTTGTTTGACATCGCCTTGGCCAGATGACGTACTGGGAACACTAACATCAGGACTGGTGACAGAACCTGGTTGCTCATTCAGATCATATGTGGACTGCTTTGAATCCATTCTGAGCGCAAACCACTGGGGAGTGCTAAAAATTATTTAGTAGATACTGCTGACAGTTATGACTTTTGACAGCCAGAAATATTAATGCACAATTAGGGAGGACACCCCAAAAGCACTGAGGAGTGCTAAAAATTATTTAGTAGATTCTGCTGACAGTTATGACTTTTGACAGCCAGAAATATTAATGCACAATTAGGGAGGACACCCCAAAAACACTGAGGAGTGCTAAAAATTATTTAGTAGATTCTGCTGACAGTTATGACTTTTGACAGCCAGAAATATTAATGCACAATTAGGGAGGACACCCCAAAAGCACTGAGGAGTGCTAAAAATTATTTAGTAGATTCTGCTGACAGTTATGACTTTTGACAGCCAGAAATATTAATGCACAATTAGGGAGGACACCCCAAAAACACTGAGGAGTGCTAAAAATTATTTAGTAGATTCTGCTGACAGTTATGACTTTTGACAGCCAGAAATATTAATGCACAATTAGGGAGGACACCCCAAAAACACTGAGGAGTGCTAAAAATTATTTAGTAGATACTGCTGACAGATATGACTTTTGACAGCCAGAAATATTAATGCACAATTAGGGAGGACACCCCAAAAACACTGAGGAGTGCTAAAAATTATTTAGTAGATACTGCTGACAGATATGACTTTTGACAGCCAGAAATATTAATGCACAATTAGGGAGGACACCCCAAAAACACTGAGGAGTGCTAAAAATTATTTAGTAGATACTGCTGACAGATATGACTTTTGACAGCCAGAAATATTAATGCACAATTAGGGAGGACACCCCAAAAACACTGAGGAGTGCTAAAAATTATTTAGTAGATACTGCTGACAGATATGACTTTTGACAGCCAGAAATATTAATGCACAATTAGGGAGGACACCCCAAAAACACTGAGGAGTGCTAAAAATTATTTAGTAGATACTGCTGACAGATATGACTTTTGACAGCCAGAAATATTAATGCACAATTAGGGAGGACACCCCAAAAGCACTGAGGAGTGCTAAAAATTATTTAGTAGATACTGCTGACAGATATGACTTTTGACAGCCAGAAATATTAATGCACAATTAGGGAGGACACCCCAAAAGCACTGAGGAGTGCTAAAAATTATTTAGTAGATACTGCTGACAGATATGACTTTTGACAGCCAGAAATATTAATGCACAATTAGGGAGGACACCCCAAAAACACTGAGGTGTGCTAAAAATTATTTAGTAGATACTGCTGACAGATATGACTTTTGACAGCCAGAAATATTAATGCACAATTAGGGAGGACACCCCAAAAGCACTGAGGAGTGCTAAAAATTATTTAGTAGATACTGCTGACAGATATGACTTTTGACAGCCAGAAATATTAATGCACAATTAGGGAGGACACCCCAAAAACACTGAGGAGTGCTAAAAATTATTTAGTAGATACTGCTGACAGATATGACTTTTGACAGCCAGAAATATTAATGCACAATTAGGGAGGACACCCCAAAAACACTGAGGAGTGCTAAAAATTATTTAGTAGATACTGCTGACAGATATGACTTTTGACAGCCAGAAATATTAATGCACAATTAGGGAGGACACCCCAAAAGCACTGAGGAGTGCTAAAAATTATTTAGTAGATACTGCTGACAGATATGACTTTTGACAGCCAGAAATATTAATGCACAATTAGGGAGGACACCCCAAAAACACTGAGGAGTGCTAAAAATTATTTAGTAGATACTGCTGACAGATATGACTTTTGACAGCCAGAAATATTAATGCACAATTAGGGAGGACACCCCAAAAGCACTGAGGAGTGCTACAAATTATTTAGTAGATACTGCTGACAGATATGACTTTTGACAGCCAGAAATATTAATGCACAATTAGGGAGGACACCCCAAAAGCACTGAGGAGTGCTACAAATTATTTAGTAGATACTGCTGACAGATATGACTTTTGACAGCCAGAAATATTAATGCACAATTATGGGGGACACCCCAAAAGCGCTGGGGAGTGCCAAATATGAAGAAAAAATAATAAACCTCTATCCTCCTCTCTGCACTAGCGATTTTGGTTAGAGCAATTGCAAGAACAATATTGTATTCTCTGTCCCTGCTCTAATTAGCCTATGACTACACCCTGCTCTCTCCCTCTGTCAAATGGCGATGGATTGCTGTTTATAAAGTTGAAGTATCGCGAGAACCGAGTCCCGAGATCCGACGGCGTCACAATGACGTTCGGCCTCGATTTGGATTCGGAATGGGCGGGAGAGTACCGAGCTGCTCAGCTCGGTACTCGGATACCCAAAGTTCGGGTGGGTTCGGTTCTCGGAGAACCGGACCCGCCCATCTCTAGTGTTTAGACACATTTTTTCAAGCTCCCATAAGATGCAAACAGATTACAGAGTGTACTAGATATAGCTAATCAATCATTACTTAACTGGCTATTTAGACTATTTTAGTCTGTGATGTAGTCCCAACAAAGGGTGATTTCCAAAGTATACTCAACATTCAAAGATTTGGAGCTCCATCCATTAATTCTGTGGTCCTATAAAGAGAGAACTAATTGACATCATTACCAGGGCCATGGGAGTTTGGAGACTTAAATTCACCGACATGAAAAAACATACTACGGCCAAATTTGTACACAATCTAATTAGGCGGCCAGTAGTATGTTTGGGGAGTGTGATAGACAACACATGCAAATATGGAGCAAGCCGGCAAACTCCACACATATGAAACCATAATCAGGGAGTTGAACTCCTGACCCCAGTGCTGTGAGAGCAAAGTGCTGACCACTAGGCCACTGCGATATTCCACATCTTTATGTAAAATACCAAAAATTGTGCCAGGTCATCATCATAATCATTTATTTATCTAGCGCCACTTAATCTGCAGCAATGTACAGAGATTTCATTCACATCAGTCCCTGCCCCATTGGAGCTTACAGTCTAAATTGCCTAATATAGACATTCATGGAGAGGGAGAAGCTAGGGTCAATTTTGTTAGCAGCCAATTAACCTACCAGTATGTTTTTGGAGTGTGGGAGAAAACCGGAGCACCCAGAGGAAACTCATGCAAACACAGGGAGAAGATACAAACTCCACACAGATAAGGCCATGGTCGGGAATTGAACTCATGACACCAGTGCTGTGAGGCAGATGTGCTAACCACTAGACCACTGTACCGGGCCGACAAGTCATGTGAAATGCTTTGTGTTCATCATGTTTAGCTTCTTCATTGTTAGTAGCTAATATTTCTGCCTGCTGACAATGTAAAGAAGTTTATTAAATATGTATGATCACCTGATTGACATAATACTATACTTTTTTTCAAATGGTGATTGTGTTAACATGTCCCTTTGTTTATATTTCCTTTTTTCAAACAGACCGGGCACGCTGGGAACGCCGGCAACGCCGCCGGGCTGTGGTGGAGGCGCAGGCGCAGGCGGAGGAGGAGGAAGAGGAGGAGGGGGGCGACCAGCAGCGCCAGCCACAGCCACAGGAGGAGGAGGAGGCGGTGGGGGTGCCGTTGCGAGTGGCAGCGGTGGAGGAGGAGGAGCAGCCGGTGGCAGTGGCAGTGTCATTGGAGGAGGAGGAGCCTGTGCCGATGCTAGTGGCAGTGGCAGCAGCTTCGGTGGAGGGGGAGGAGGAGGAGGCTGACCCGGAGGACCAACGATTGGAGGAGGCAGCATCGGGCAGCCAAGAGTTAGTGGCCTTTGATGATAGTAAGTATTTGCGAAAAATGATGGACCTAATTTGATAAGATTGAGGATGTCCATTAAACTTGTACATAATCCCTGCTGTGACACATGTTGATTAAATGGTGACATAAATGCCACAGGTTTTACACATAATATCTGGCTACAAATTTGATGTACATTAAACACTCAAACCACAGCCAGAGCCATCTTAACACATGGCCACGCAGGGCAGGGCCCTAAAATATGTGGCCGCTAGCCTGGGGAACTTGTCAGCATATTAATCACTTGATTTTAAATTCCAATATCAACCAACATATTTTTAATTCCTGTGAGTTATTGTATAGGTAGTGGCCCATGGTATTGCTTTGCCCTGGGGCCTATAATGCTGGATAAGACAACCCTGTCCATGGCCCTCTCCCCGTGGCTCACCAGAATGTAGGACATTGATCCAAATGCCTTAGCAATGTCTAATGTGCGTCCAAATGGTTTTGTTGCCAGAAGCCTAACATTTGAAAGTAATGTAACAGTACACATCTCTAGTAAGTCCAGTCTGTTTGCCAAATTAGGTTGAGCTGTATATTCATTGTTTTCTTTTGGTTCCTTTCAGCACCTGAGGAGGAAGGTCGGAGATTGGTCACACAACCACCCACTCCGGCCCAATTGTTGGCCCAAATGGGCCACTTACTCGGCAATCTCGATGCCACCTGCCAGCAACTGGTGCGATTGGTTGCCGACTGGAAGGCCACATTGGACTACTGGTCCTCTTTATTTTAATTTTTGTATTATATGTAAATATTAAAGTTTTTCCTTGTAAATATGTTGTTCATTTTATATAACTAATTTTCCAAAAAACCTTGGTGTGTGTGTCTTTATTCATCTCATTACACAACATGTGGGTGTAAGGCTACAAGAGAATGTATTTAAAATCCTAAATGTGCAACATTTCAGCAAGATAGATTGTTTCTAACATCATTGCTGTAGCAGAAAAGGTTTAGATTTGCTGTTTGCATGTCATCCAAAAGGAACATGTGCCCTCCACCAACAAGCCACCCCTGTAAGAGGTATGCCATTTGTAGGCCCTGTGTGCAAGACATTCCAAAAGGTCAAATGCCCTAGCTATTTCACAACTTCCCCAAATCATGTGTCATTGTAGTGATAGTCCAAGGTTACGTTCCAGTGTCAGAGCAAAGGCAGTCACACATTGAAGAGAACATATGGAAACTGTACCCAGAAGTGGTGTAAGTGGTGTAAGGCAGAAGTGCAAGCGAAGCTAATCTCCATGGTACTGGAGTGTGGTAAGCGGTCTGTTGTGTTTTGAAACAGCTGAGTACATGACATAACGTGTACGGCGTGGATCCAGATGAAAGTCGAAAGTCGGATGGCAGTCAATGTAGCATTTAAGTCAAAGAAGGCTGTCCCCTACAAATACCCCCCCCCCTCCTCTTAGTCCATTCGTAGTAATAAATGTGAGCATGCACATAATAATGTGCCTATGAACTGTGGGTCCTGAGCCATTGTCGAAAACTCCCACCAAAAAACAAAGTTTTTTTAGAATGCAGGATAATTAGGAGGGCATTTTTAACAATGTAGTACAAATCAAATCTAAACAAAAAAACCATTGTGTGAAGTTCCTGCGTTTCTTGTTAGCATAATGTTTCCAGTCCACACAATAGTTGTGGATAAGCTTTGTATTTGAACTCATGTCTGCTGTGTTGTGAGTCCAAAGTGCTAACCAGTGAGCTACCTGTGAGATGGATATTTTGTGAGTAATTTGTGTGAATAATGAAGAGTAGTATTAAGTGTCAGTTGCCTGTGTAGCAGGCATGCTGTATGGTTGGTGTTGTATAAGTTTGTTCAAATCTCAGGTTGGCCTAGTGGGTAGCTGTCCCTCTTTCCATACAGTCACTCATGAGTTCTAATCCAGACAGAAACACTTCCTCTGTGAGGAAGTTGTATGTGTGTATCCTTTATGGAAGAGTATGCTAAGCATTTTGCAGAAAAGGCAAGATATATTTACACCACATACATTTTAATACATTCGTTATTCATGTGTTTTTAATGTAGCTAGGTCCATGCATTTTGCATACTATACGGCCATTTGAAATCCTAAACACAGAAAGATCGTGAGCAATGTGTTTATTACAAGTGTGTATTATGCTAATTAGTAGCAAAGGAAAAACGACAGTTCAGAGTGATGCACATCATTGTTATTTGTCAGTGATTATTGAGTAAAGAGCTATCTCGTAAAAATAAGGCCCAGCCATGTTTGTTGTTTTGTGCGTAAACAAACTGTTGGCCCCTCCCACAGTGGGCGTGAAGTATACATTGCTTAGCTTGCCGTCAATCAGTTGAGAGCCGTCGCTTGTGCGTGTAGCATGTTTAAAGATCCGCAGGTGGGTGTGTTTTCTAACGCTTGCGCTGCTTACTTCCGTCACTTAGTTGTAATGGACCACAAAGGGGTGTGTTTTTGCTATTTAAGAAACTTATTTCGATCGCAAGAGTGCTTGCGTCACTCAAAGTAGGCAACGCAGATGCATGTGCGTTTGCGTACCTTGATGAATCAGGCCCGATATCTCTAAAATATTATTTGGCAATACTGAATCACTGGCTTTTGATGCGGACAGGCCTTCTGATATATATCAGGATTTATTGAAGTTGAAGAAACGTGTGGTTGAACTCAATTTGCATGGATTGACATTGTCTCAATATCATAAAAATACTGATCCCTAGAGGATTTAGCATTTGTTACCAAACTACTATTGGACGACACAATGTCAATTTCTGTACACAGTGGTGTCAAATACTTAATTGATGTTCTTTTGATTTAATGGTTTTGGTTCTACAATGCTGACATTGAGGTTGTTAATAGCAAAATATCAACTTTGGTGAGCAGTGGGATCAGCATTTTGAAATCTGACTCCTCTGTAGATTAGCTATCTAAACTAGAGCATGTGGTTAACTCGTTTAAAATGGATTTATTGTCTTTTAAAAAAGAAAAATATAAGAAGGTGAAAAAATATTAGAAAGACAAGCAACTATATGCATGCCTATTTGATATTGAAAACAGATGCCAATGGTCAGCCAGTAGGAAGTTCAGACATCAGAGACATGTTAGATCTTTTACTGATCCTGAGTCACATACATCTTTTAATAACTCTGATCAGTCACAGTCCAATAATATTGCTCCATTTTCCTATGCAAAAAACAACATTGTTTGATGTCCTCAGTAGAGAAATATCCCACCTTCATGACGAACTAGAAGCCATAAAAGAAAAACAAGAGGACTCTGAAAATCGCTTTCGGCGGAACAATATCCGCATCCGTAATGTTTCAGAACTCATTTCCTCGTCTCAGCTCCCTACATTTCTAAAAGATCTATTTGTCCTTATACTCATAGACCTCTCAGATGCGACTGCCTCATGGACTGAGCTCACAGAGGTTTTAGAGCTCGACCCTCCTCTGATTAGCCCCCGCGTGAAATCATTGTCCGCCTTCACTGCTTCCGTACTAGGGAGCGGATTCTCATGGCTACCAGACATAGCTCTACCACCGTCTTCCTTGACATGGACATACAACTGTTCCAAGACCAGTGGCGGATCCAGGAGGGGGGGGGGGCGATCGGGGCGATCGCCCCCCCCTTAGCAGGGGCTTGCTGCCGGCGGCTGCACACTATGTGCAGATCTGTTCAGCAGAGAGAGTTAGGGAGAGAGTCCTGCCCAACTGCTCTGATTGACACAATCAGAGGAGCCGGGCAGGACTCTCTCCCTAACTCTCTCTGCTGAATGGATCTGCACTGCAGAACGCCTCTGGAGGAAATCTCGCTCCCTGGCCGACTTCCTCCACTTTAAATTTATTCTCTCCTCATTCTGCTCCGCCCTCTCCCTTGCCAAACAAACCTTCTTCAAGTCCCTCATCTCCTCTCAGTCCTCTAATCCCCGCCGCCTTTTTGCCACCTTCAACTCCCTCCTCTCTCCCCCTCCCCCTCCGGTCCCGCTGTCCCTCTTTGCTGCTGACTTCGCCACTTTTTTCTCTTCTAAAATTGAAGCCATCAGACTTAACATCTCCGCTTCTAAACCCTCACCAGCTGTCCTCATCGCTCCACCCCCATCCAACAATCAACTCTGGTGCTCCTTCTGCCCCACATCAGGCGAAGAAGTCCGCTCCCTTATTCTTTCCTCTCCACCCTCCACCTGTCCTCTTGACCCCATCCCCTCCAACCTCCTTCGCTCTCTCTCTCCCACTGCCTGCTCCTACCTGGCACACCTTTTTAACCTATCACTCTCCTCCGGTGTAGTACCCTCCTCATTTAAACACGCTCTTATCTCTCCGATCCTCAAAAAACCCAATCTTGACCCCACCTCTGTCGCCAACTACCGCCCCATCTCACTTCTCCTCTACGCCTCCAAACTACTTGAGCGGATAGTCTGCTGTCGCCTCACCAGATATCTCTCAGACAATTCCCTCCTTGACCCTCTCCAATCTGGATACCGTTCCCTCCACTCCACTGAAACTGCCCTGGCCAAAGTTACCAACGACCTCCTTTCAGCCAAATCTAAGGGTCACTTCTCCTTACTCATCCTCCTTGACCTCTCCGCAGCCTTTGACACTGTGGACCATCCCCTCCTTCTGCAAACTCTTCTCTCTCTCGGCCTCTCCGGTTCCGTCCATGCCTGGTTCTGCTCCTACCTCGCTAACCGCACCTTCTCTGTCTCCATGTCTGGCTCTTCCTCCACCCCCTCCCCACTCCCAATAGGCGTCCCCCAGGGCTCTGTCCTCGGCCCTTTACTCTTTTCGCTATACACTTCCTCCCTTGGTGCGCTCATCTCCTCCTTTGGTCTTCAGTATCACCTGTATGCTGACGACATTCAACTCTACATCTCTTCTCCTGATCTCTCTTCCTCCCTTATTTCTCGCGTATCTGACTGCCTCTCTGCCATCTCCTCCTGGATGTCCTCCCGCTTTCTGAAAATTAACATCTCCAAAACTGAATTCATTGTCTTTCCTCCCCCCAAACTCCCCTCTCACCACAACCTCTCTATCGTTGTTAACAACACCACCATCTCCTCTGTTACCCAACTCCGTTGCCTGGGTGTCACCCTTGACTCCTCTCTCTCTTTTGCCCCCCATGTCCAATCCCTTGCCCAAGCCTGTAGACTCCAACTTCGCAACATAGCCCGCATCCGACCCTTCCTCTCACAAGACGCCACCAAAACCATCATCCATGCACTCATCATCTCCCGCCTCGACTACTGCAACCTTCTCCTCACTGGCCTCCCCCTCTCTCATCTCGCCCCCTTCCGCTCTGTACTCAATTCGGCTGCGCGACTCATCTTTCTCTCACGCCGCTCCTCCTCTGCTTCCCCTCTCTGCCTTGCCCTACACTGGCTCCCCATCCCCTACAGAATCCTCTTCAAACTCCTTACCACCACTTACAAAGCTCTATCCCAGTCTACTGCCCCCTACATCTCCGACCTCCTCACCATTCACACTCCTGCCCGATCCCTGCGCTCTGCCACTGACCGTCGCCTCTCTTCCACTCTCATTACCACTTCCCACTCCAGAATCCAAGACTTCTCCCGAGCTGCCCCCCTACACTGGAATGACCTCCTTCGCTCCATCCGTCTCGCTCCCAAGCTGTGCTCCTTCAAACGAGCACTTAAAACTCACCTGTTCCTTAAAGCCTACCAATCATCCACCTAACCCCTCACCTACTCTGCTCGCTCTTCCCTCTCTCCCCTGGTATCAACGCTCCCGCTTGTGTCTGTTTCGTCCACCCTCTCTTAGGATGTAAGCTCGTTTGAGGAGGGCACTTCTTCCCTCTTGTTTCCCCACCTGTTCTTCTGCTCCGTCCTTACTCCATTTGTCTGTCCCGGAGTTTCTGAAGCACTGGTACTTTGTGTTTACTGTTCTGTACTGTTTAACCCTGTATGGATTACTGTTTGTACTATGTACGGCGCTGCGGACACCTTGTGGCGCCTAACAAATAAATGAGAATAATAATAATAATAATAATAATAATACACATAGTGTGCAGCCGTCAGCAGCCTTAGGTGTCAAAAAGGGGGGGGGGCTAAATCGCCCCCCCCCCCCTAAATCGCCCCCGGTACAATTAACTTCTGGATCCGCCCCTGTCCAAGACCTGGCGCGCTCCACCATCCAGAAATATAGAGACGTACAGCCAGTCACTAGACTCCTTCGTCAACGCAACAGATAGATACCGTTTGGAGTTTCACTTCCAGTTTCAGGTCTTTCCTGCTAATAATTTACATTAGATCAAAACTTTGGCTCAGGGCCAAGATCTACTGGCTAAATTGGATATCCTCCCTACCACACCTCCTCCTCAATCTTGCTCTCCAAGGCCCTAATGCTCAGCCCCACCAAACCTTGGTCCAGGGTCTCCCATCGACGAGCCAGAGATGCCACCCCCTATGACTCAATCGGGGCTCTTCTCAAGAGTATCTCTTCCAATACTTCTGGGAGGAAGGGACTGTTTCTGTCTCTCTCTTTACAGGCTAATGCCTATCACGGACGGTGCATACCGTCAGATTTATTTCCTGACTCTACTGAACTCTCCTTCTGTTCGTTTTTACATTATCCTTGATATACTTAGTTTTATTGCCAATATTTCATAATTCATTGTTGCAATATGTTGAAGTTTGTACAACGCTACACACTCCATTCTAGTAAGCGGCTTGTGCATATTTGATCTTACTTTTCTTTTCTCTTTCTCCTCATGGAAACAATCTGCTGTTCCACCTTACACTTTTCAACCTTCCCTCCCCGTTCTCTCCCTCCTACCTCACCCATCATTTCCTTCCCCACTCTGTCTTTGCTCCTTCCCCTCCGCCTCTTCCTTCCCTCTCTGATCCATTTCCTAATATATCACTTAAATGTGTTACTTATCTTATTGCCAATCGGTCACACGTAGTTTATAGTAACTTATGCTGTTGATTTCATGTTGCTACTTCATTATCATAACATGTTGAAGTTTGTATGCTGTTGTATTTACGTTCCAATATGCTGTTTGCTCAAATTTGCTGTTTTTTGTTTTCTATTCTCTCTTCCTCCATGGAGACATCCTGCTTTCCCATTCTACACTCTTCCCCTTCTCCTCCCCCTCCCTATACTTTCCCTCTTACCTTACTGTCACAGTTTCCAAGGGTGACCAAGGGATCCCCTGAATCTGCCTGATTTGATACGACTCACCCAAGGGCGCGGGGTCTAATGAGTAGGTGGTTTTCACCAGGAACCCCCGCAAGGGGGTATGGTTTTAGCAGCACCTATTCCGCAGGTCGTGGTCCCTTGAGGGAGTACCAGGCTGAGTGGTTTGGAGGAGCTAGGAACAGAGGAAACAGCCGAGAGCTGTACACAAGGAGGTAACTCAGGATAGTAGCAATGGAGTCCTTGGACAGTGGGAGTTCAATATAGCCAGCAAACTGGAGATGTAGAACTGTAGCTGACACAATGGTGGTAACTCAGGATGGTAGCAATGGAGGCACTGGAACAGCGGGAGTTCAATATAGCCAGCGGACTGGAGATGTAGAGCTGTAGCTGACACAATGGTGGTAACTCAGGATAGTAGCAATGGAGTCACTGGAACAGTGGGAGTTCAGCAGGAACAGAGAGAGAAAGAGCCAGGTCCTTACTGCTGCAGGAAGTGAGCACAAAGAACAAAGAACAGGCATCTGACAGGAGAATCAGGTGCTTTAAATAACCCATCCAGGAGTCTGTGGCCAATGAGGTGTGATTGGGAGGTCTGAAGAAGGGAGAGCGGGTCTGCGCATGCCGACGGCAAGATGTCGCCTGCCATCGGATGAGACGCTGGGATCACCGCCTGCAGGAGGAGGGTAAGGGTGCCGGTACCCACTCGTGGGGTCGGCGTGTGACACTTGCTCTTCATTTCCCCCTGTAACTTCCCCCTCGCTTCCTCCTTCTCTCCCAACTCCATATTTATATTTAAGTATGTCAGTTATATTTGTTACTCATCTTATTATTATCAAAATGTTGCACAGTGGCCATGGTAACTTATGCTACTCTTCTTATACTGATAAAACTGGCCACCGGTCCTGACTTCCCTCAAAGTGAGACCCCAGTCCTACCCCCAAGCACCCTCTTAGTTTATAATTTTATAATGAGTATTTTCTCTGTTGCACTTCTGAACCCCTCCTGGGTTCCTATGTTTAAGGGTTTTTGCCCAATTTGGGTTCCCTTTACCCTTCTCCCTCCCTTTCCCCAATGTGGCTATTTCTATATCTCTCTTACCTCTCCCCCCCCCCCCGTACCACTGGAGGGACTAACCACCTCTCTCTTTGTCCCCTCGTCCTTATTTTGCATCTTGAGACCGAATTAATTACGTCCATATGGCGTTGAAACTTCTCTCCATTAATGTGAATGGACTTAACACCCCACAAGCGTACTATAGTCCTGGGATCCTGTAGGAGAGAAAAGGCGGACATCGGGGTATCGATAGTCATTCATAGTAAGGTTCTCCCATTCTTCCACATATACGGACCCAGAGGACAACTTTATACTGATACCTGGCACTCTCCGCTCCAACCCGCTGCAACCCTGGTCTATGCCCCTAATCAGGGACAATGTTCTTTCTGCAATACTCTATTTAAACTTATTGAGGTACTACCACAGGGACATCTGATAATAGGTTGAGACTTTAATTTAGTTCTCCACCCTTCCATAGACAAATCTTCTCCTACCTCTTCAAAAATGAGCCCCACCTCCTTCAAAGACTCATTAACTCTAGCTTCCTTTATTAAACATCACAACCTATATGACTCCTGGGGATTCAAAATTTTCACGGCTAGGGACTATACTCATTTCTCATCCCCTCATCAGGCATACACCCGCATTGATATACTTCATGTTTCTCACTCTCTCACATCCCATACAACACAAGTGGGTATTACTCCATTTTCCTGGACTGATCATGTGGGTTTATACATCTTGTTGGATCTTATCTACCAACCTCCTCGCTCTTGGCGATGGCGCTTGGACGATTCGATGCTACTAAATGACTCTACAGCATTAACCATCCACACGTCTATCACTAATTGCTTCTTAGAGAATTTGTCCCCTTCCATGGCGCCAGGAGTCGTCTGGGAAGTTCACAGGGCCACTTTTCATGGACACCTGATTAGTATGACCTATGCCGCTAGGAAGAAATCGACTGCAGAGATCTCCTCTCTTGAACAGCGAATTTTCGCCTTGCTCACTCAGCACAAACTTAACCCTGATCCTAGCCTATTGACGCAGATTTTCTAAAAGGCCAATAAAACACCCTTATCTCTCGGAAGGCCGCTCTTATAATGCAAAAACTCCAACAATGCTACTACGATAAGGCCGATAAAGCAGACTCTGTGCTGGGTGGGAAACAACGGAAAAAATGGGCCTCAGGTTTTATCAACAGACTTTGTAAGACAGCTAAGGACTCTATTACATATGACCAATCCACTATTGTTTGTATTTTCTTCCCTCTATAACCTTCCCTCTCCTTCGCCATGTGGGGACCTCCGTGAACAAAACATGAGTGCATACCTAGCCAACACTGCCCTTCCTAAGCTCACTACAGCCCATCTTTCTCTCCTCAACTCTACTATTACACAAGACGAAGTCCTGGCAGCCAACAAATCTCCTAAACCCAGGTTTTACAGTATAATATTATAAAAAGTTTGCGGGGGTCCTTGAACCCCACTTGACCACCTTTTTTTAATCAGACTTTAGAAGGTGCCTCCTTTAACCCTTTCACCACTAGAGATAATATTGTAGTGATCCCAAAACCTGGGAAGGACCATACCCTATGCGCCAGCTACAGGCCGATATCGTTTCTTAATGTAGATCTCAAGCTATTCGCAAAAATACTGGCCAACAGATTAAACCCACTCCTGCCATCCATCATTCATCTCAACCAGGTCGGTTTCATTCCGAGTAGCCAAGCTCCGGACAATTAGAGATTATTTTATACACTGCGCTCAACCAGAACAGATCACACAGGCTGAGGACAGCAGCAATACGACCAAGGTTTCCCTCCTTAACTAGTCAAATATACAAAACAAAATTGTCTTATTTGCACTTGTATTAGCTTTACGTTAATGATGGGGTATATGTACAAATATACCAGTGAAGTTACAATAATTAAAGAAACCAACAATAAATACCAGTATGCATATGGTTTTAAAGGCTGTAGTGCTGATGACAGAGCAAACAGCACTATTGGAACAGTATTGGTAGTTCTATTGATAATGTCCAATTAGGTCCGTAGAAACGTGATGGAAGATGATCCTATTGTGGTGGGTCAATATTGTTAGTTGTAGTGTCCCAACTGTAGACACTGTTGTCATACAATCTCAAGAGGTCTTTATGGACTTTAGGGGATGTTCCATTGCGTAAATAAAGTTGCATCGAATGTATGTAGACCTCAAAAAATACCATTAAGAAGGCCAAATCTGAGAATCATAAATGAAAACAATGCTTTCTGGAATTCAGAAATAAGTTAACCAAAACTAATGGATGTACTAAAACAATTTATTGATACATAAACATAATGAATAGAAAGGAGCAAACATAATGCATCGGGGTCTATAAATGATATAAAACAAACAAACAGACAAAACTCCAATTATCACCTGCTATAGATATAGCATACCTCAGATGTAGTAAAACTGAGATATATAACTTGTACAGCAAGCTAAACAGATAAACATGAGGTTTTAAAACAAATAAAGAAAAGAAAAGAAAAAGCTTATAATGAGTTTTGGGCAACCCAGATCGAGGGATATAATGAGATGTTAGCAAAATCTGTTTTGTTGAATGGCTCATTTTAATGTGATCTGGCGTTGTTTCCGAGAGGTGCTGCCCAAGCTTCTATGGTTTAGAATAATCCGTGTGTGTTCCAATGTGAAACACACTGACGTCACTTCCTGGAAACGAGTGTATGCAAAAACGTGTATCCAATGCGTTTCATCTCACGGGATAGAGTGCTCTCTACCAGGAGGACCATTGACTTGATCCACTCTATCCATGCTTGTAAAGTCTCCTCCGTGATTATGGCACTAGACGCTGAAAAAGCGTTTGACCGCATCTCTTGGTCATTTATGGTGGAGTCCTCGAGTCATTGTGTTTCTCTTTTAGATTTCTGAGTTTCTGAGGCATATTGGCTTTATATAGATCCCCATCGGCCATTGTCTCAGCTAATGACATCATTTCAGCGCCGTTTGGAATTTCAAACAGCACACGACAGGGGTGACCCTTCTCACCTCTCATTTTGCCCTCATGATAGAACCTTTGGATGCCAGGATTCGTACCAACCCACAGATCTCTGGTATTAAAATGGGTTCCACAGAGCACAAGCTGGCGCTCTACGCCGATGATGTTCTACTCACTGTGACCAACCCGACCACTTCTCTCCCCTCTCTTTGACCGAACTTGATTTATATATGTCTTTTTTTCCGGCTATAAGATCAACCTAGACAAAACAGAGGTCCTAGACATTTACATATCCGGACCTGACAAGTCTCATATAGAACAAATATTTCCCTTTAATTGGCATCTCCAAAAGATAAAATAACTTGGAATTTATATTACTAAGCGATACCATCAACTTTTGCAAGCTAATTTCCTCAAGTGATATCCGATCTAAACACATGATCCCATTGTCTTATCTCCTGGATAGGTCGCATTAACACAATCAAAATTCTCTATCTATTTGAGGCTCTTCCTGTCTTTGTCCCTCACTATGTGTTTAAATTTCTCCAATTCACAATCTCCCGATTTATTTGGTCGGGTAAACGTCCTCGAGTTCGCCTGAAGGTTCTGCATACGTCCTCACGGGGTGGTGGCCTAGGCATTTCAACTTTAGACACTACTACCTTTCTGCTCACCATGCACAATGTGTCCTGTGGTGTTGCTCTAATTCCCCTAGAATGTTGATCCGCATTGAGGCCGAGGCTCTGGCATCTCTCCTATGGCTCCCACTGTCCTGCCGCCCAAAAAGCGTTTTGCTCCATCCTATGGTCTCCCACTCTCTGACAATTTGGGACTCAGTCTCTCAGAAATATGCTCTATCTCCTCAACGCTCTCCGGTTATACCATTATTCAATTCCCCAGATTTCTCCCCAGGCCTCACGCCTGCCGTGTTCTCCTCATGGCACTCTCAAGGTGTCAGATTTCTGAACGACTTTACCCGTACTGACCTCTTTCTTCAATTCTCTGATCTCCAGAAAACAATTACGGCCCCTACTAAATTTTTCTACCAATATCTACAAATCCGCAACTTTCACAACACGAACACCGGCTCTCTGTCCGTCCACTCACTTTTTTCAAATCCCTATGTCTCTGCCAATCCTCCACAGGAAGGCCTAATATCTACCCTCTAATCATAACTCTCTCTGGCTATGAAGGACCAAAAGGGACCCCCATGAATTGGCCTGTGAAAGAGACATTTCGGAGGCCCTCGATCCCGATGATTGGAGTGAAATTCGTGAGAATGCCATAGTAATTTGAATAAGGACGAATAATTGGTGGTTATATCATTATGCAATAATATTACCTTGTCGCTCGCAGACTGTATATGATAAAGAACTATTCCGCCTTCATGATGAGGTGGAGGCCCTGAAAGAGAAACAAGAGGATTCTGAGAATCGTTCCAGTCGCAATAATGTTCGCATTAGAAATGTGGCTGAGGAGATCCAAACGACGGAGCTCCACTCCTTTACTTAGGACTTATTTATCCACATACTACCGGATCTTTCCGTTGTGGATTGCCTCATGTACCGTGTTCACAGAGCTCTTAGAGCCAAGCCTACAACCGGCCAACCTCCACGAGATATCATCATCCGTCTGCACTATTTCCACACCAGAGAACGTATCTTAAGGGCTACCCGGGACAAGCCTGTGGTCCACTTTCGAGACATGGACATTCAGTTGTTCCAGGACCTTGCACTGTCCACCATCCAAAAATAGCAAGATCTTCAGCCCATCACTTCTCTAATAGCACAACATCCGCTATCAGTGGGAATTTTCGTTTCAACTGCAAATCTGACTTGCTGACTTCACTTGATCATTTGTTCAGTTCTGTTTTATTTATTTCATGCCATTTGCTATTTACTCATACAAATTGTTTTCTATTGTCTCTATTAGTACACTTCGAACTGCAAACACAAATGCCTGTCGAGGCTAACATTCTCTATTCCTTTTCCTCCTTCCCCTTTCCTCCCCGCCCCTTCTCTTCCCCTATCTCAACCTCCCTCATTCTCTCTCCCCTCCCCTATACCCCCTTCCCTCCCTTTCTCTCCTCTTCAGCTATAACTTGGTATAGGCTTAGAATTTGTTTGTCATGCCACATATGGTTATCTTGTTCATTATTATTATTGTGATAGTTATGTTCACAGAATTTACCTTGCCTGATTACCTACTCCGTATTGGTTTTAAATTTATCCTACCTAGTGTTACTTCCTGAGGCACATGGATTCTCTACTGGTTTCTATTTGCTCCCCTCAAAACACACACAAATATGAGTCTGAGATTCATGCTCTCTTATCCACTCCCTCTACCCCCTCCCGTTGCCTATTTAGCTATATTGTGTCTTATGCTTAGATTTTTTTTTTACACCACACACTATTGTTGTTCTAGTTCATAACTTATGTTGTTATGTTTAAACATTTTACTGTGGGTCCACAGTCCTAGCTACTTTTGCCCAAGGACTCAGGTTCACTCACTACGCACCCTTTCACATTGATAACTTTGAAATGTTTAATTTCTCTACTTCATCTCTGAATCCTCCAAGGATTTCTTTGACTCAGGGTTCTCGCCTAATTGGGTTCTTACTCTTTCCTCCTCGTCTGGCTATCTTTCTCTCCCCACTTGGTAAAATCGTAAAATCCACAATATAACAGGGAGTAATATAACCAAGTTTCTGGAACCTCTAACTGTTCTGTTCTGTTTACTCCACCCTTTTTGCTTGTCTCCCCTACCGATCTCCTGTGGTATAACTATCTCTCTCTCATTATAGCAAACAGACTACCTCTCGCCAAGATATACTCCCCGCTTGAAGCCATGGCACTGAAACTCCTTTCCATCAAAGATAATGGCCTTAACTCCCCACACAAAAGTACCATGGTCCTGGGAGCCTGCAGGAGAGAAAAAGCAGATATTGTCTTCCTTCAGGAGACCCATCTCACAGGTATTTATACTCAGCTCTAGGGTAAACAGTTTTCCCAAATCTTCTTCACCTCAGCAGACTGTTAAAAAGGGGGTTGCAATTCTAATCCATAGCAAAATATCCTTTTAGTCCTCATTTTCCTATGCTAATCTTGAGGGTCATTTTCGATTGGTGCTAGGTGTTCTTCGCTCCACACCCATCACTTTAGTCTCCATTTATGCCCCCAACCAGGGACAAGGTCTCTTTTTTACCAAGGTGTTTCGACACATTGAGCGACTGGCCCATAGTCATACATAGTGGGGGGTGACTTTAATGTTATACTCGTCCAACAGTTAGAAAAATCCTCCTCCTCCTCCAGATCTTCGCCAGTCCCTCATTCTAGAGACTCCCTGACTCTGTCTACGCTGCTGTAAACAACATACCCTCTATGACACCTGGCACCTTAAAAATTCCACTGTGCTGAACTACACTCATTTTTCCACCCCCCACCAACTATACATCCTCATTGATTTACTGCTATTGTTGACATCAAACTAGCAATCTCTAACTTCTTTAAGCAAAATTCATCCCCAGAGGTGGAGCCAGGTGTCATCTGGGAAGCCCACAAAGCGACTATTTGCGGTCAACTTATATATTCAGCTTCTCAAGTTAAAAAGCTTGCCACCTTAGAAACATCCTCCCTTGAACGATGCATTACAGACCTCTTAACACAAAATAAATTAACTCATGACCCCATCCTCTTTTCAGATTGACTCTCTGAAAGGTTAATTAAATACGTTAGTGTCATGTAAAGCAGCCTCCCTTCTGCAGAAGCTTCAGCAATGTTTTTTTGATAAAGCTGAGCAAGGCAGATTCTATGCTGGCTAGGAATCTTCGGCAGAAACGCTCAAGTGTTCTTATTGATAAGCTACACAAGAAGCCCTCTAACTCTATTACATATGACCCTCTGGATATTGTCAATGTGTTCAGGGACTTTTACACCTCTCTCTATAATCTCCCCGCCTTGCAGACCCAGGGGGACCTCATGTTGGACACGCTTGACTCCTATTTGGCTGATACCTCTCTACCTAAACTCACTCTTACCCAGCTCTCTGCTCTAAATGCTGACATTAACTCGGATGAAGTCCTGACAGCTATAAAGACTCTCAAGCCCTCATCTGCCCCTGGATCAGACAGATTCACTGTCCAATAATATAAAAACTTTGCCGGTAAGCTCTCCCCACATGTGACAACCTCTTTCAACCAAATTCTAGAGGGGGCATCCTTTGACCCAGCTACCACTCAGGCCAACATTACAGTGATACTGAAGCCCGAGTTAGACCTCACACAATGTTCCAGTTATAGACCTATTTCCTTTCTTAATGTTGACCTAAAGCTTTACGCTAAGATTCTAGCCACTAGGTTGAATCCCTTCCTCCTGATGCTGATCCACCCCAACCAAGTAGGATTTATCACAGGGAGACAAGCACTGGACAATTCCAGGAGTGCTATCGATTTGATTCACTCCATTCATGATGGCAAAATCCCTTCTCTACTCATGGCACTAGATGCCGAAAAAGCATTTGATCGCATCTTCTGGCCATTTATGTTTGGTGTGCCAGGATCAATGGGCTTTGCTGGAAATTGAGTGAGGTCTCCGCCATGTATCGTTCTCCCCCTCCACCACGGTTTTAGCTAACGGGCTTACCTAATATCCCTTTACTATTCCAATGGTACACATCAAGGATGCCCTCTCTCACCACTTGTTTTTGCTTTAGTGATAGAAACCCTAGCCGCCAGGATACATGCTAATAAGACTATCTCTGTTATCCGTGTTGGCAAGACAGACCACAAGTTGGCCCTATATACGGATGATGTCCTACTGAGTATCTCTCAACCCACCACGTCCATATTTCCCCTCATTTCCGAGCTTGACACTTTTGGTCATTTCTCGGGGTATAAAATAAATCCTGACAAAACTGAGACCTTAGACTTCTACATCCCCCAATCAGACAAATCCCTTTTAGAATTGCAATTCCCCTTCAATTGGCGACTACAGAAACTCAAATATTTAGGTGTTTCCCAACATCAGCTTTTTCAAACCAAGTTTCCTCAATCTGATCTCCAGTATTGGTCTCGTCATTTAATTTCCTGGATAAGCCGCATCAATGCAGTGAAAATGAACATACTCCCATGGTTGTTGTACCTATGTTAGACGCTCCCCATTCGAATTCCTCCTTATGTATTCAAATTCCTCCAATATATCACCTCCAAATTTATTTGTGCTGGTAAATGCCCACGCGTGATTTTGCGTGTCCTTCAGAGGTCCTCTCGGGGTGGTGGCCTGGGTAGCCCCGATTTTAGACGCTACTATCTGTCTGCTCATCTCGCTTAATATGTCCTCTGGTGTGTTCAAACGGCTTTTAGGGTGTGGATGGCTCTTGAGGCTGAAGGTCTGGGATTACTCACGACCGCTACCCTCCTTTGCCTTCCACAGGCTTGTCGCCCCAAACGAGTCTTGACACATTCAACAGCCGCACACTCCCTGGCAGCCTTGGACACTTCCTTCAGGCGATAGGGCTTCTCTATGCATCCCTCTCTGATAATTCCCATGTTTAACCCTCCTAAATTCCCATCGGGTTTGCTACCCTCTGCGTTCTCCTCCTGACACTCCCAAGGTGTTTGCTATCTAAACGATATATCCCGCTCCTCCCTTTTCCCTCAATTCTCGGACGCTTGGCTTAATTTCCACTATTTACTACGAACTCACTCTCCCAACTGAATCCGGACCCCCATGAATTATCATGGGGACGTGACCTCACAGCTGTCTTGGCTGCTGTCTTTTATGCCTCATTTGTGTGTCTTTAAGGCCAGCTCTCGTTAGATGTAAGCCTCTGCAAATGGAAGGTGACAGCATTTTAATGGCATTTGAAGTACGTATATTAGTGTAGGACCTGCATACTGTGATGCACCCTTGACACTGAGATGCAGGCATAATTGTTTTATCAAACCATGAAACAATACTTTATGTTTTTAGATACATGCATATATTCAGTGGTAAGCACAAGCACAAACAACAACTTAAAAAAAAAAATCATATCCTATGTATCTAGCAAAATTAAAGTATGAGGTATTATTCATATATATGAAAACCTTTAAGAAACCAATATCACTGGTCCTCATGTTTGCAAGTCCTACTATAACATATTTGCTTCAAACAACACATAAATGTAATTAAAATCAATTGTACTCTTTTCTCAGGTATATGGACTGACTATGGGTTTATAAACCAAACCCAAATAGTCTTAAATATGGTGGATAAATAGCTGCTATGACAACATTATGCAATATTTGGAAACAAAATAGAAAAGTAAAAAAGCCCATACTTGGTTAATTCCACACTTTCCAGGACACTATATTGTTAAGAATTCCTAGTAGGAAAACCACAGAGAGTTTGTTTAAATGAAACAGAGTGTTTATTTAGGACAAGAATCACACAGATAATACTAGATAGAGGCAGTGGTAACTTCAGTAGCACAAGCTTATAAGTGTAACAAGAACAGGATACCACGAATAGCAGAGGAGCTAGAGAACAGGCATGACAGGCTACCTTCAGATACAGGTTTGTCAGAATAACCAGGTTAGTTTGGGAACTAGAGCAGGGAAGAATGATGTCCAGGTATAACAGATGAAGAAGGATACCAGGACTACCAGGATTATCAGATCAAGGAGCATACCATGAGTGTAAGATTCAGGTTAGCAGGATGACCGAGGCACAGATTAACAAGGAGGCACGAGGCACTGAATGATCGAATGGAGAATCAGGCAAAGACAGGGTCAGGCAAGTCAGGAGTCATAAACCGTGAAATCCACAATATAACAGTGAGTAAGCAGGTTCAAGGTCAAACAAAGCCGGGATCTGGATCACAACATGAGTTGCATAATGTAGGAACAAAGCAGGGGTCAAGTACCAGGGAGAAGTAAGGAACCAAACAGGAGTTTCCTACCCTGTTATGCCAAAGTTATCAGAAAAATTTCATAAGAATCTGTTCTGTCTGTATCCCAGAAAAATATATCAGAAAGGTTTACACTGCAGTTCCTCCTTGTCCACTTCTGAGCCTGAATTATACATTTAAGCTATCCATGTATCCTTAAAGGAGTTGTATCTACACCTTATAGTAAATTCTAGACTTCGCAACAATCGGTGAGGAAGGGTTTGAAAGAAAGTGGATGTTGAATTTCGTAGAAAGTGGCAAATGGTTCATTGTGAATGGCTCATGACTAGTCAGATGCCGCTGTCTATGATAATGAACATTCACCTAATTCTGAAACCTTTTCTTGCCAATCGCTGTCAAAAAGAGTGATTGCCATTGATGCATGTGTACAACCAAGTTCCTCCCTATGCCTGTTAGGGCCAATAGATCTTCTAAGACCTTATGATCCATTTAGTTTGATTGAGATGGAATAGACTGAAAAATAGTATTAATTTCCTTTTATGCACTTAAGTGTTTCCAGTGAACTGAGCACCACTTATTTTAAATTGATGCCTCTTTAAAACAATAATGTGAATATTGATAATGCTAAGTTTTGTGAAATTTTTAAAATTAAAATTACTGGATTCTATTAAATCACTTACTTGCCAAACAGCCATGAATCAAAAGCTACATGAGTTGAAGTGAGAGCTTATTGAATCAACTTTCCTGATATTTCTGCAATATATATTAAAAATGTAAACATAACAGAAAAAAATAAATTATCAAAAATGGAAAAAGCAAGAAGATTAAGATCAGATATAAGCAATACTTTCTGTTCAGCTAAATATTCTTAAGTGTTGCCAGTCCTACTCCAACTACACCACACTTTAGTATGAATTGGCCGCCATTGTCTCAGCTCCGTGAAATACAAATTCACAAATAAGAGTTCAGAATGGTGAAGCAAAAGCGTAATTGTCATTGAAAGATTGCATTGCTGAAACTTTGCAGCACTGCAAATGTTTGTTGCAGCCAGAAACTTGATTCTCATTAAACTCTATTTTGCCACCATTTTGCTAATCTCTAAATGACATATACTAAAAGAATACTTTTGGTTAAAGGTTTTTGAGAGCATGGTACTAAAGGGATGATTTTTTTTTTTTTTAAACAAGTGTTTATTAACGGTCAAAAAGAATTAACAGTGCAGAAGGATATATGTTATATCAAACAGAATATAATCAGTACACTAAAGGGATGATTTTATCAAGTCCTTAAATATTAATTGCATTTTAACATTTACATTTTTTATTTCAAACACTTATTGACTGGACTGAAAAAATGATACATGCAGTATTATAATTAGGATTATTTAAAATGATTTGATTGCTTTTTAACATCCATACTGATTAAACTGTCTGCATTGATTTATAACTCATACATCTGCCTGCTCGGACAAATTATTAAAATAATTTCTAGCCTAAAACCTATTTTTAAATATGAAACACTGCTACAATGTTAAATGTAATCCTGAACAACACATGCAAATGGAGTGAGCAAATCTTTGCTAACTACAATGAATGGAACTTCCCAGACATTGAAGATTGGGGCATTCCAAATAAAATGCAGAGTACCGAAAAAATTAGAGATGGTCATTGACCCCCGTGTTTTGGTTCTGGTTTTGGTTTTGGCAAAACTGCCCTTGCGTGTTTTGGTTTTGGTTTTGTTTGGTTTTGTTTTGCTATTTTTGAAAAAATACAATTATTTTGGTCTAAAATCACCTAATTTAGTGCTCCACCAGTTTCTTGGATAAGTGAGGTAATTCTAAAGATAATAAATTATGAAAAAAACAGTTTAATCCCTGGTAGGCCGTCCTTAATTCTAACACTTGCCTGCAAATTATACAGACAAACCTGATTGTCTTCCCCCTCCATCTTTGACTATTGGCAATGTAGCCATCCTCTTTGGGTGTATATTACACCCTCCACTTGTAGTTAAATAGAAAAAAATCAGCCTGCATTCACTGTACGTTAAATAGAAATGCATCAAACCCCCTCTCCACTACTAGTAAAATAGAAAACTATTCAGCCATTATAGACTGTAGAATATAAATATAAATGGACAAAGACAGTTTGATGTCAGTCTGCAGCAGCCCCCCCCCCCTTCACTTTTACTTAAATAGAAAAGAAGACGGCCTGCATAGACTGTACAATATAAAACGAAATGGACAAATGTAGTTTGGTGGCTGTCCATAACCCCCCCCCCCCACACTCGTAGTTAAATACAAAAAAAGCAGCCTGCATAGACTGTAGAATAAAAAAAAGAAATGGACAAAGGCAGTTTGGTATCTGTTTGCATCAGACCCCCTCTCCACTAGGAGTAAAATAGAAAACTACTCAGTCGTTATAGACTGTAGAATATAAATAGTAATTGAGAAAGGCAATTTGGTATCTGTCTGCATCATCCTTATCGACATCATCATTAGCGCCCTCGTCGCCTACACAAATCTCCCCCTCATCCTCTTCTAATTCATCCTCATCCTTTTGCATCCCCTCATCCTCTTTCTTTTGCACATGTATTTTTTCACAGTCATAGGGGGGAATTCAGTTGGCCGCGCACTATTGCCATTATTACGGCAATAGTGCGTGTAAATACCGTTATTAAGGTAGATTTAGCGCCGGCTTTTAGCTCGTAGCTCCCTGAGCTGCGAGCAGAAAGCCGGGTAATTATTACCATAATAAAGGTAGTACGTTTAACGCAGCGGTACTTCGGGGGGAATATAAACTTTATTTACAAAATAACAAGTAGTCAAAATAGTAAAAGTATTAGTAAAAGTTTTGGGAACTTAAAAAAAATAATAATTGCATTAGATCTGGCCCAATAAATACATATAGCTACTTTGTAATTGAAATTGTGAAGTGCTTTTGCAATCTAGTACGAATGATGGATAATTTAGATTATTGAGTCTGATTTTTTTAGATTTCTATAAATGATTTATGAAACATTAAACTTAAATTACGGTAGTAGGAACTTTAGTCAAATGTAGTCATATTTTATTTATGCAAAAAAAAACCTCACGCTTTTAACATTATATGAAAAGGGCTTCATTTTTTCTACACAAGTCAAGCTGATGTTTGCTATCCTTGCACCTAAAATATTTAAAATGTCTATTAAATGTAGAGATCATAATTTAAGAATTTATTCAATATTGCATCCTTACTTTTCTTTTTCCTCATGTTGTGTAGTACATTGCATTTGTCCAATTAGTAACTTCAAGGTATTATTATCATTAATATTCGTTATGTGACAACATTGGGCCTGATGTAGAATTGGACATTTTGTTACTACATGTGCACATAAAAAAATCCCAAAGGAGACTCATACCTACATTTACTATTTCTTACGCTTAGAGAAATGGACATGGGGAAGGAAGTGGAGTAACAACCTAGGGCAAGTACAGGTTTTTTCTGTCAGGAGGCATATCTGTTGTGATTTCTTGATCCCTCGAGCAAGATATATGCTGAAGCTGACAGCATCGACCTTGCTATTGTGTAAAAAGAGAAATAACTAAATATATTAAAAATATATAAAGTGTGCCTCCCTCCAAAGTGTAACAAGCAAAATTGGTGGTGGTGGGGAGCAAACAGCGTGGGGTTCTTCTAAAAAAGATAATATCAGCACTAGAATATTACAGGCATGGCTGGTGACACTATAGAAGGGAAATCCGCAGCATGTGGTCCCCTTGCATAGTGGCAAACAACCCAATCCCATTTAGATCATGGCTGAATTCCCTAAGGGGATCAGGCTGGAAACACTAGGGCTGTTCCAACATGGTGAGGTGGGTTCAGGGTAATAATTGCAGTAAAAATAGATGAAAGTATTTTTGTCTAGTGAACTACAGGTCCCAGAAAGCACATCTTGAGCACGCTGGCGCATGTAGTACTTCAAGTACTAGCAAAGCCATGGCTGCCAAATCATTCTGGTACTTGTAGAACTACAAAGTGCCAGCAAAGCAAAATAAACCTTAAACTTATCTGCCTTTTGAGCCTGCTGTCATCTGATAACCAGTGACAAGATCTATTTCCTGTGTCTCCAAAAATGTTTCCTTATGGACTGGCTTTTAAGTGAAACCCCCTGCCACTGTGTGTGGTGTGGGGTGCAAAAAGTACTCAGTGCACCTCATTCTCAAGCCCTGGCTAGCTGATGGGCATGGGTGTAAATGAGCAGGGGGTCACTGCACATGCAGGTGTTTCTTTGTACGTAGTAGGACACAGGTGATGTCACTTTGTGGTGCAGTGCAATAAAAGTCAGAATAATTTGGGCGCCAAACCATCTCTATGACAAACTGAACTCTTTATTTACACTCCTCTTCCTCCAGCACAATAATCATAATGTTTGCAGCAGTACATAAATATATATACAGCTCCTTATACTCTCCAGCACAGTTCTTAATGAGCGGTATGAATTAGAGATGTTCACTGACCCCTGTGACGTGGTTTTGGTTTTGGATCTGGATTAGCTTCGTGTTTTGGTTTTGGTTTTGGCAAAACCACCCTTGTGTGTTTTGGTTTTGGTTTTGATCTGTATTTTTTTAGAAAAATTGTTAAAATAAGCTAAAATCACCTAATTTGGCTCTTTTTTTTATCCTATATTATTATTAACCTCACTAACACTAATTTAAAGTCATTTGCAGTCAATGTTGACAAATCCTGACAACAGTTGTCTAGCCATTTGTAGCGTTTGTAAAGCCACACTCAGTAGAGGTAGGGACCTTAACCACCTAGGATCCTCATTCATGTTACGGCATTTGAAGCGAGTTCATGGAAAGCTGTTGGGAAAATCAGAAACTTATGTTAAAAAAATAACAACAAGCAGCCCAGGATCATCTACCTCCCTTCTCTCATCTAGATCCCAGCACCTGCAATCTACACCCCCAACACCTTCATCATCAATATCCTCACAAGTGATTGGAGTTAGTCCTGCATCAAAGTTGCTAAGGCTAGATGACTCCTCCACTAACCATGATTCCTCTGAAGAATTATTGAGCCTTAGTCCCGCTGCTGCTGCTGGGGGTTGATCTTCAACCCAGAAGAAGACTACTAGTAGTTTACAACAATTGACTGTTAAAGAATCCTTTGCTAGAGGAAGAAAGAAAGAAAGCTGTCACCCAGTCGCAAAGCGGATCACAGACTAGGCTAGTATTAGATTTGCGTCCAATATCCACTATTAATGCAGCTGGTGTTAGACAATTATTTGAGGTCTTGTGTCCCTGTTAGCAAATTCAATCACGACACCATTTTACTAGAAAAGCTATTCCTCACCTCTACCAGAAGGTTCGTAAAAATGTAATTATTGGGCTACAAAATGCCATTCTACCCACTGTACACTTAACCACAGATATGGGGACATACGGAACTGGGCAAACTAAAGATTATATGACTGTGACAGCCAACTGGGTCAGTGATTCACCTTCAGCAGCAGGAACAGCAGCAGCATGTACCCAAGTAAGTCACATATTTCTGAGGCAGGCTACTCTGTGTATCATCTGCTTCACTAAGAGGCATATTATTATTATTATTATTATTATTATTATTATTATTATTATCATAGATTTGTAAGGTACCACAGTGCTCCATAGCGCTGTACAGTAGGGAAGACAAGGACATACATAAAATGAGACATACGTAAAAAAAGAACAGACAAGGCAGACAAAATGAATGGAGACATGAAAACAAAGGGTATGGAGGACCCTGCTCATTAGAGAGCTTACATACTAAAGGTAAGAGGGTACAGCTAAACCAAGAGGAGCGAGTGTGGCTCAGAGTGGAGATTGGGATAGTTGTGAGGGTGCATTAGTGTGAATAGTGTTATTAAGGATAAGGTCATCTCTAAGAGATGGGTTTTCAAAGAGCATCTAAAGATTTGAAGCCTGTGGGAAAGTCTGATTGAGCGTGGTAGGGAATTCCATAAGTGGGGAGCAGCACGGGAGAAGTCTTGAAGGCGGTAGTGAGAGGTGGTTATCAGACACGGGACAAGGCGTAGGTCAGAGTTAATACCGCCGACAACCTGTTTGAAAAACTAAGGGATGTCATGGCGAAATGGCTTATCCTGCTTGGACTCTCCTGAGGATATGTGATTTCTGCTAACGCCACCAATATTGTTAGAGCATTACAGCAGGGGGAATTCCATCACATTTCCTGTTTTGCTCACACAATCAACTTGGTGGTACAGAACTTTTTAAAAAATTACAATCACGTGCAGGAGATGCTGTCTGTGTCCCGCAAAATGTTGGGTCATTTTCGGGATTGTGCAACAGCATGTAGGAGAATGAAGCAGCTGCAAGAAGACTAAAATTTGAGGGGGGATGTACTTTAGTCCAGCGAAGTAGTCACCTGTGAAGAGACTGCAGACTCTGTTAGCTGGAGTCAAGTGATTCCCCTAATTATACTTTTTGAGAAGCAACTAGAGAAATTAAAGGAGGGAATTAAACTAAATAAATCTGCTAACTATATTGTAATTGTAGATTAAGTACTTAATTCGCTTTGCCAGGATCAAAGAGCTATCAACATCTTGTAATGACGTCTCCTCCTTCAGTTTCTCTGGAAACTGGTTATAGGAAAAACTTAGCTTTCACAAGACACCCATGGTGATGCAGATGAGTCAGCACAACATTTTGACATTTGCTCTGCTCTAAGAAATTTGCCCAAATATCGTGACAGCTCTGCCATAAAATGAACTGCAAATTCCATGAGGAAGGCCATTATCAGCAATTACATCAAAGTACACAGACTTCTGTGATGGTGGATTCCACCGGGGGTGAATTAGTATTGTTTGAGTAAGATGCACACAATGATGAGGGTTAATATGATGACAGTGTAGATTGCAGGTGCTGAAATCTAGCTAAGAAAAGGGAGCTACCTGATGCTGGTATGCCTGGTAATATTTTGGGTAGAATGGCATCTTGGCAATTTTATGTTTTTCTACAGTAAACTTTGACCTTTTTTTGAGAGGTTGTTATTTCTTTAAAAAAAAGGTACAAGCTTTTTATTTACATTTTTGTTTCCCTGACTTAAAACCACTATGCACTTGAACATAGGCTTTAGCACATGAGGGATTAGTATCATCATGACTGAGACTGGAGAGTGACAACAACAATGTCACCCCTCCTGTTGCTGTATGAGCTATGGCACAATAGAATGTAACTGAAGACTTTTAAGAACACTGACAGCCCTATTATTACAATTTTAGCACTGAACCCTGCCACCTCTCCTGTTTCTGAGTGAGCTATGGAACAATAAAATGTAACTGCAGATGTAGACCAAGACAGCCAGCCCTATAATTTCTATTTTAGCAATGACTCTTAGCAATGGAGCACTCCTCTTTGTGTGTTAGCTATATAACAAATGCAAATTCATAAGACAAGCCTGTGTAAGGAATTGCTTTGACATTTGCACCTCCGACCACTAGAGGTCTCTGCATTTTTCAAACTTGCCCTTAGATTTGCCCTTATCCAAGATGGCCAGTTTGGCATCACAGAGAAACCATCTTGGATCCTATTTCCTGTTTTGGCCTATAAATGGCACTTCCTGGTTCAGAAATGTACTTGAGTATTCTGCTTCCTCAGCTCCTGCTACTTGCTACTCATCCTTGAATCTGTGACTTCCTCTTTTGTACCGACCCAGAAAATGTCTGACAACCCTCCTGTGTACCGACCCAGCAAATGTCTGACTACTTGCTGGATATCTACTCGGCTATTGGGCTTCAGATAATACCACCAGTGTCGTTACAGGATACTCAAGCCTAGAAATGGATCCCACTGAAGATATACCTATTAAGTGGCGCATGGCAAGTTTAACCACCGTCCTAGTTGAATGCCAGGCGGAGCTGAAATTTCTGAAGGATAGTTTTTTGGCTCTCCAATCACAGGTTACGTAAGAAAGTTATCTCACAAAAGGCTTGTGACACACATAGTGGTTTCCAGGAACTTCTTTATAGATTGTCTCAATATGAGGAACATATCTCAGAGTTGCAGAAAGGATCACCACAAGTGCCTGTAGCATCGCCATGCCCTGCTGCTCTTCCTTTCCCACCATCTCGGTTTGGAGGGGACCCTCAAAAGTATTGTAGATTTATCAATCAATGCCAGTTGCATTTCCAACTGTAAGAGTCCCATTTCAATTCTGATAAGTCAAAGGTCCAGTGTATGCTTTTGCTACTTAAGGACACCGCCCTTGCATGGTCTTCTCCCTATATACCGAATCTTCTAGTCCAATATTAGAGAAATTTGATGACTTCCTTAAAGTAATGAAACAAACCTTTCATGAGCCGAACCGGAAAGACACTGCTAAAAAAACATTATTGAAATTACTTCAGGGGAGACGTTCAGTTGTGGAATATACTGCAGATTTTCGAAAATGGGTCCTTGACACTACTTGGAAATCTGAGGCGCAGGTGTCTGTCTACCGTAAGGGACTTTCTGAGACCATTAAAGATGAATTAGCCCGAGCAGAGGCACCCACTGAACTTGAACCTTTCATTAACCATTGCATTCGAATTGATGCTCGACTGATTGAGAGAAGACAAGAAAGGAAGGCCTTAACCCTAGTTATCGTTAACCCACAACTTCAAACTATTATGGGAATTCTGAGGTAAAATCCACTAAGGAATTTGAGTCTGAAGCCATGCAAGTAGACACACCTCACAAGCGTAGTTCCAATGAGAGAAAGGAGCAACGATGTCAAGAGAACTTGTGTCTTTATTGTGGCAAACCAGGACATTATGTCTCAAAGTGTCCTAGAAGACCTCAGAAGACCGTGGCTAGCTTAGCAGATGCAGAACTTTCAGATCAGGAGTCTGTGATTTCCGACATTCCTTAGTATGTGAATGCAATTATTCCTTGTCTCTCCTCCTTAGCATCAACTGAGAAGAATAAGGGAAATAATAACTCACATTTCTCAATTCCAATTCGATTCCAGATCGGTGCACACTGCATTTTATGAACATTATGCTTGCTAAGAGAAATAAGATTGAATTTAGAGAGAAGCAGATACCAGTGTTAATGGAAACTGTGGATGGTTCTCCTTTGAACTCTGGTCCAGCTACTCATGAAACTGAACCCCTGGACCTCGTAATTGAGCCAAGCCATCATGAGACTCTGACTTTCTTACTGATCTCTTCTCCCCAGTTTCCTATTATTCTGGGAATTCCTTGGTTGGCTGCAAATAATCCATCCATTAACTTGGAATCAAAGACTTTTTCACAAGAAACATATGCTCCAAAGACTAAACCTGAATCCTCTGTTGAAGATGTGAGCAAGTTATATAATTCCCCTCCTCACATTTTGGACCGGCTAGCTCCACAATATAAAGACTTCTCTGATGTCTGCAGTAAGAAGAATGCTGACAAATTACCACCTCACAGACCCTATGATTGTCCAGTGGATTTGTTACCTGGGGCAGTGTCGAAGTCAGTAAATTGGATAAAGTCATTTCAATTAATATCTAGCAAACTTGATTGTCTTTGTCTGAAAATTATGCGTAGAGCACGCTACGGTGTGGAGAAGCGTATCCAGCCGCAACACATGGCAACAACAGGTTTTACACATTTACACGCATACACACGAACATACACATTTATAAATAGTACACATTAGTTATTTATGTCGAGCTGTAGCAATATTTACGGTTAATACTATAAGATATATATATATATATATATATATATATATATATATATATGTTAGTGAAATTAAAGGTACAGGTTACAGGAAACATATCATGTTTAGTATAATTTTAATCCCCTATTTATCCTCAGTTGTCCTGTTCATTCGCCAAAGAAATCGCACATTGCATACTCTAGTTAGTGATGATAGGGAATAAATGTTTAAAAATATACTGTCTGTGTGATGTAAATAGACTATTTTAAACTGGATTCTTGGCGGGAAAATCAGAGTGCATCCCCTGGAGAGCTGGCCCCCACCTTTTGGATATTTTCATTTGAACTGGCCTATGACTTGCATTACACTGGACCCTCCTGAAGCCTGGACCTATAGAAGCAAGCCACATAATCTGCATTGTTTTACTGTATTCACTGACTGTATATAAGCAGGGGCTCTGGACCTAGTGGACAGTCTACTTGACCAAAGCCTTCAGACCTGAATGACTGTACACTGGATCCAGAGCGCCTGCAATAAGTAACGGCTGTTCTTATTTTATTCTGATTTGTTATTCTGCTACCTTTGGCTATTAAATCACATTGTATTTTGGAACCACATATTGGCAATTGACAATCGTTATTGGATAGCAATTAGACATGCATAACAATTTGGGGGCTCGCAGTGGATGTTGCGCTACCGGACAATACGCAAGGACTACGGATTTTGGTTCCTCAACAAAGGGTGGAGATGCGTCATATACAGGTAAGAACGCAATGTGTTCAAAACCTGTTTATCATTCTGTGTTGTGAAACCGAATGTCCATTTTTGCATTATCTAAGGAGCGCTAACTTGAATCTAGGGGCAAGAAAGAAAACTGTTTCATTTTATTGTCGTTTTGCGTTTTAAATGTATTGTATTGCATAGCGTATGTGTACTTCCTGCATTGCATATGTGTATTACCGGTGTTGTTTCCACGTGTTCAAACAATCGTTTTGATAGTCTATTATATATGTATAGCATAATCACTTGTTAAAGCCTCTGAAAAGTTATTACTATTGTTTGGGAAGTTTTATTTTTTGCGCAGAAAAGGTGTATATTGTGTGATTTTGTGATTTAGATACACCAAGTTTTCGCAAGCGCGCCAAATAGTAATCGCAGCGCTTACTGATAATTAGTATCTTTAAGCTGTGCAATCGGAGTGCACGGTAAGGCCGTGATTGTGACTTGGGAGAGCAGCTGGAGAAATTACACTGGTAAGGTAGGTAAATCTGATACCAGTTCAGTAATAAGCTCAACAGATTTGTTGGAGAGGCAGGGTATCGAGGAGCTGATATTCCTGTGGTCCACATTGATATTTCTGTGATTAGGGGTTCCTCGTTTAAGTACAAGAAGAAGTGAGTGGACGAAGCTTGAGCAATTCATCCACGTCCGTTAAAGATCTATAGCGGTAGTGTGCGTGTGGCAGAGTGTTGAAAGATTTTGTTGGAGAGATAGGGTATTGAGGAGCTGATTTCCCTGAGGTCCGCTTAGAGATTTCTGGTTAAACATGGGGGCTAAGCATACGCTAGAGATGGACGATGTTATGCCTAAAGAAGGGCCGATTGGTTCAGCGAGGTTTCTTATGTTTAAGAAATATGGTTCATACGCAACGGCGTATTGCGACAAATGGGTCATGATGACCAAAGATTGTGTGAAGCCTTTCCCAAAGATCGGTAGTTTCAATTCAGAGGTATTAAACAATGTTAGAGATAAAGTATGGTTGATTAAATCAACAAAAGAAAGAATTGAACATGATGATTGTTTGAAATTGTGGCAAATGGAAGGGTACACGTGGCAAAGCAGTGCGTGCACAACGGTAGTAGGTGTGGTGGAAAGCGTGCGCACAGAGGAAGTAGCCGTTAAGAAGCGTGGAGAATTGAGCGCAAGTGCGCCCCTGCTGCCCTATGTGGTAGGGGGCGTAAGTACAGCCGTTACTAAAAAGTATAAAAAAAATAATTAAAAAGTTACATGCTGTATTGAGTCAACTTAAACCAAGAGTTTCTGAAGAAGAGGATGAACTCACTGTGATTTCAGCCATTGGCAATGCTATTAACATGTTAGAAGTACAACGCAAGTTTGGAAAGGGAGCGGTTTCACCAGCAGGGGCAACGGCTGAGATAGGTGAGAGTAGTGGGGTAACCATTAGGAGGGAGAACATCCATGGTACTGAAACAGCAATTCCTGTGATTAATCCTGAATGTAGTGAACCTGTTGGTGCTTATCCTGTCCGCACAATAGCAGTTTCTAATGGGAAAGTGGACAAGGATGGTATAGTTCCTGTAAAAAATGTTTCAATGCATTGTCCTTGGACTAGATCGGAACTACGTTCAATTATGACTGATTTTCCAGATCCTAGAAAAGAGTTGGCCAAATGTCATAAGTTTGTCAAAGACTTAGGAAATGCGCACAAACCAACCAAGAGGGATTGGCGAGTGGTGTTGAGAGATTGTCTTCCTCCCAAAACTGACATACAAAAATGTATTAAAGATTGTTTGTTGGAGGAAGACAAAACCTTAACAGGTGAGGATAATCAAGAGAATATTGAGAAAATTGTCTCACAGTTGGCCATCTATTTTCTAGTAGTAGTGAATTGGAGCAAGATTTTCACTATTAAGCAAAAGGAGAGTGAAACTGCAGCTGATTATTTCTCTAGAGCTCTGTCAGTGTTGACACAGTTTACTGGGATATCAGATATAAGAGAGGATCCACATCATAGGGAAGTGGCTGTAACAGTACTAATTGATGGACTCAGAGAAAATCTGAAGACAAGGGTACAAACCTCAACACCTAGTTGGAGAGGCATCACGGTAGATACTCTAAGGGAGACTGCTGTGGAGCATGATAAGAACATTTATAGAAAGAAAGAAGAGAATAGTGATAGGTTGATGATGGTAAGTATACAAGCTTTAGAGGGACTGCACACACAACCACCAGCTTACAACTCACATAAAAGAAGACATATGGTAGTAAAGTGTTACAACTGCCATGAAGGAGGGCATATAATGAAAAATTGAAGAAGAGAAAGAGACAGAACCCATACAGGGGGGTCACATAGATACCCACAAAGCAGAAACACACATAGGTTAGAGAACTCACAACTACCCGCGCATGTTATAGCAGCAAATGCTGCACGGAAAAGCGATAGTCGGCGCTAGGGGTCAGGTCATACCTGTAGTCTACAGCCAGTTAGGTTAACTGAGATTCTGAGGGAAGAACCTACAATGATAGTTGACATAGCTGGTAGGAAACAAACTTTTCTTGTAGATACAGGGGCGGCCAGATAAGTGATAACCTCTCCTTTAAATCTACAAGTAACTAGAAAAACTGTACCAGCTATGGGGGGGGGAGAGTGTTACCCTTTAACTAAACCCACTGAAGTTATTATCGGGCCTCTGCATACCAAGCATTCATTTCTCATGGCTGCAGCAGCTCCTACTAACTTACTGGGAAGGAATTTGTTGTGCAAGATGGGATGTGTCATATACTCTACCCCTGATGGTGTATTCCTATACATACCAGAGAAGGTTGCACATGAGGTACAGGAAATATTTAATACCCCACAAAGGTTAATGTTACACTCTACCATTATAGAACAAAGTCCATCCCTGGTAACGGGAATGTTGCATGAAATATCGGGTTCCCTATGGACCAAATATGGACAGGACACTGGATTGATGGCAAATGTAGCTCCTGTGATGGTAAATCTAAAAAGTTGTAGGATAGTTCCAAAAATCCCACAGTATCCATTAAAACCGGAGGTGGAATTAGTGGTATATCCTGTTATTGAGAGGCTGCTGCAACAAGGGATTTTAAATTGTACATCCAGCACAGCCAATAGTCCCATTTTCCCTGTGAAGAAGAGTGGGGGGAGGGGCTATAAATTAGTCCAGGACTCAAGGGGAATTAATAAAGTTGTTGAGAGTCAATTCCCCGTAGTGCCCAATCCAGCTGTCATCCTCAAGCAGATTCCACCATCTGCTAGTCACTTTACTGTCATTGACCTCTGTTCTGCCTTCTTCTCAGTCCCTCTTCACCCTGACTGCCAATACCTTTTTGCATTCTCCTATAGGGGGGTGCAATACATATGGACTAGACTTCCCAAGGGGTTTATTGACAGCCCCAGTATTTTCTCCCAAGCCTTACATGACTGTTTACAATCCTTCCAACCAAGCAATGGGACTGTTCTGATTAAATATGTGGACAATTTGTTGTTGTGCTCTGATTCGTTTATGTCATGCTTACATGATTGTTGTTGCTTCATCTCTCGCAAACAGGGCACGAGGTTGCTAAGGACAAGTTACAGCCATGTCAGACTAAGGTTAAATACTTAGGACACTGTCTCACCCAGGGACTAAGACACTTGACAACAGACAGAATCGAGGCAATACAACACATGACTCTGCCGCAGAAGCAAATCCGTACCTTCTTGGGGATGTATGGATACTGTAGATCCTGGATCCCAGGTTTTTCTATTCTGGCATTACCATTGCAGGAGTTAGTCTCTTCCTCAAAACCAGAACATGTCATACACACAGAGGAGTCAAAGCAAGCATTCTTTAATCTTAAAGATACCCTGACTAGAGCACCTGCATTGGTAATACCTGATTATGAAAAGCCCGTTGAGTTATACTGTATGGAGGCTGATGGTTGTGCAGCAGGTGTCCTCACTCAGAAACATGGTGACGCAAACAGACTGGTAGCATACTATAGTGCACAATTGGAGACTGTGGCAAGATCACTCCCAACATGTCTAAGAAGTATAGCAGCAACTGCTCTTCTGGTAAGTAAGAGCAAGGACGTAGTATTAGGACATGATTAAACTGTCTATACACCTCATGCAGTATCAGCTCAAACCAGACATGTCTCTTCAGCTAGGTTCACAAAATGGGAACTAGCTCTGATGGCACTCTCAAACATCACCATCAAATGATGTAGCACTCTAAATCCAGCTACATACCTTCCATATGTGCCTTGAGATGCACAAAGGGTGGGAGGTGAGGAGACCCTGCTTTTGCAGGAATACTGATAAGCATGATTTTATGGAATATCTGAACCAGACCTTTACTTCAAGGCCCGACATACGTAACACCCTGTTAGAAAATGTAGATTTTACGTTTTATACAGACGGGAGTTGTCATAGACAGACTGAGACGGGAGAACTATGTATTGGTTATGCTGTTGTAGACAATCAGGATGTTGTAGAAGCTGGACCCCTTGGCCCCTCCTAACTTGGTCCAAGTGGCCGAACTAGTAGCATTAAGGAGAGCGTGTGAGTTGGCAAAGGGCAAGTCAGCTAATATATATACTGACTCTAGGTATGCCTTCGGGGTAGTACACGATTTCGGGGCACTTTGGCGTCTTAAAAACTTTACGACAGCAGCAGGCACACCAGTAGCACACTCACAACACATAAAAGGACTTTTGACAGCAATACAGTTACCCAAGACAGTAGCCATCATAAAGTGTAAAGACAACACCTCTGAAGAAGACCCGGGGGTAAATGTATCAAAGTGCGATTTTGCAACTTCAGCGATTTTCTCGGGAGAGTTGAAACTCGCCGATGTATGAAGCTGAGATTTCATGCAAAATTGCCAGAGTTCTGCTTCTGTCAAAATCGTTATTTGCAAAATCGCCAGAGATCAAACTCCCGACTGTTTGCCACTGCAGTTATACAAGTCTCCAATGTATGAAGCTGCGAGTAAGCAAACTCAGCAGAGTTTACATCAAAACACGCCAGATACAACACGCTGCTTAACCCTGGCATTGCTAAAACTGTAAAGAATAGATCAAAGTGAAAAAAAAAAAGCGTGAGGTCCTCCCGCTAATCATGCTTAACGCTAGTGCTGCCTGACTAGTGCTAGTCCCGTGAAAATAGGGGAAAAATTTTGCGTGGGGTCCCCCCGATTTTCACTTTACCAGCACTAGGCAAACCAGCCAGGGTTGGCGGCACTATTGCAGTGGGACACACGGCAGGGGTCCCTCTGCCATAATGACTAACCAACCCTAGACTGTTCAGCCCTGGGCTGGATTCCCTAGGGAGTGGGGTCCGACTAAAAAAAAAAACGAGCACCCCCCCCTAGAAAGAACCAGCTCAGTGCTGATAGCACTAGGGCTCTTCCTACTACCCCTGGGCTGCGGGTAGTAAGGTAATACGGCGATAAAGAATGAAAAAAATAAATGGACGCCATTTTGTTTTGTGGAACTACAAGTCCCAGACAGCCAGGTTGCCAAAAACAGTGTGGCCATGCTGCTGCTCGTATAACTACAAGCACCAGCATACCCACGGCAGCCAGGGCATGTTGGCACTTGGAGAACCACAAGTGCCAACATGCCCTGACATCCCTGGCTTGCTGGGAACTTGCTGGTTCCACAAAAAAAAAAGGTTGTTTAACAGACCATTGGAAAGGCCCGTACCAAGTGTTGCTGACCAGTACAACATCTCTGAAGGTCGCAGAAAGATACACTTGGGTCCATTCCACCCACTGTAGGAAAGTCAGTAGCCCTGAGAAAGTACGAGATAAAGCTAAGACCGAGGACACTAATCTGTCACTCGTAAACCTGTTCTGGGAGACCTAAAGCCTGCAGTCAAGACACCTGAGCCAAGGACGTTGCCCAGACTATCCTCCCAGCAATGGAGTGGAGATTTTTGTTTTTCTTCTGTTCCAGGATTTTTCTTGTTTTAATTTTTTATAGGACACCCTATTTTTGTGAAGGAGAATGGATGACAGAGGCAGGATCTGGTAGTGATACTGATGAGATGGAGTTGGAAGAAAGGTTGATAGAACCCACAGTGCAGCCCATTATCAAGCTTGGTCCAGGGGATATGAAAAGGTCTGCTACCTATGGAACTCAGAGACAGTGTGAGGGGCTATTGTCTGATGAATATTTTATTTGTAAGTACTGTGACTCTCTAGTTCAAGAGAAATGCATCCAGCAATGGCAGTCCAATAGTAATCTGGACATTGGCGGGCATCCTCTGGAGGATTATCACTCCCCTGTGGGTAAGGTCCTAAACCAAACTGAGTGCTGGGTGTGCTCTCATGTGCCTCAGGGACAGCATAACAAAGGACTAGTGCCATTCCCATTAAATATCTCTGAGGTCCTCGAATTAAGGGGAGGGAGGTCCATAGAAGGGAAGTACAATAATACTAGTCTGAAGCTTCGCCAATACTCCTTAGACCGGTCTTTACTGTGTCTAAATATCTCACATGTAAAACGACTGGAGAATTGGGAAGCTGACCTACCAGATCAGATAATGGCTCGATACACTCATTTTGGAGGGAGACTTGCAAGGTCACCAATAGGCAGAAATGTTGATTGGCATCATAGACTAGGACGTGTAAACTTGGGAAAGTCTCTATTGAATATGGTCTTACTGCACCTTATGTTCTCCCAGATGACGTGTACTTTGTTTGTGGGAGAAAAGCTTATTCCTGGGTAACTCCGAGTTCCAAGGGTTTTGGGTTTCTTAGGTAAACTGGTTCCTGAAATCATGATTATTACACATGAAGAAAAGGTTGGTATTCATAAGACTACATCCCCACCATACATACACATGAACACACAGTATAAACATCGTGGCAAAAGAAATATGATTTCTGGTGAAGAACCCATAGCTACATAATTGATTAGTAAAAACCTCTGGTTTTCAGGTTATGGTTGCCTTAGATCCCACCAGGATCGCTCGGGGAACTTTACATTTTAAGTATATTCAAGATCTAGCTAAATTGATAGATAATATCACTGAGATGTATGATGACACTTTCAGGTATACGGGAAGAGAGCTACAAGCGTATAAAAAAGAGTTGGTGCAACATAGACTGGTATTGAATTATCTAACATCTATTACTGGTGGATATTGTGTGACATTGGCCACCCAGTTTGGTGTCAGATGTTGCACGTACATCACCAATAATACAGATGACCCCAAGGAAGTCATAGACCGGAAGATGGATGAAATTCTGCAACTGAAATGGGAATTTCGAAGGAACCATAATTCTTCATTATATGAGACTGGAGAAAAGGTGGCAGGATAGTTCTCATGGTTGAACCCTGTAAAATGGTTCTCTGGTCTAGGGGAGTGAGTACAGGAAATGGTTGCTAGCATAGGTAAGCTCCTTCTCCTTATACTTGGTGTCATTTTACTAATTGGATTATGTGTCAAATGTGTTCCTACTGTGTGAAAGTGTGGAAAGCAGTCTACTGAGGTATACACTGAAAATGAGACTGAAATGGTGGTGAGGCATATGGAAATCATGGTCTGTGAAGAAGCACATTACAATCCTGACATCGAAAATGTGATTAGGTGATAGTTTATTACACTATCAGCAAATAGGATAAAGTCATTTCAATTAATATCTAGCAAACTTGATTTTCTTTGTCTGAAAATTATGCATAGAGCACGCTACGGCGACAGGTTTTACACATATATACGCATACACAAAAACATACACATTTGTAAATAGTAAACATTAATTGTAGTTGCAACACATAGATATTTATGTCGAGATGTAGCAATAGTTACGGTTAATATTGTAAGATCTATATATATATATATATTGTAACAAAAGGAGGCATTTAGCTGGCAATATGCAGAGAAAGCAGGGAAATAGAGTAAAACATTTGTGCAGTAAAGCACCTAGATTCAATGTAAAGACTTATGTATGAAAAGCAATAGTTTAAGTTTGGTTAACTTACATGATTTGAAATTCTTCCTCTCTGCAAACAGACAGGGTGTGTCTGTCTGTTAGTGCAAACAGAGGCAGTGATGGGTGTTTCCTTTTAAAGAGAAGGTGGGTGTGTCACCTGTCCATCAAGCTAAGGCTGGGGGAGAAGTATCAGGTATAAAAGCTTGTTTGTATCACTTGTTCAGAGAGACCAATGCTGGCTGGTCCTGAGAGAGAGCTGGTCTATGTATAGCTAGCGTTTAGGGTCTCCAAGTATTGCTGTGAAATCTGTACGGTGTCAAAACATTTACCATCCTGACAATAAAACTACATAAAGAGAAAGAAGTTGTTCGCGTGTGCTTCTGCAGTAGCGGGCTCTTGCCACAAGTGGTGTCAGGAGTGGGATACTCCGGGAAGCAAATTTGCGCTACCCAACCCGCGCAGACGTCAACATGGAGGAAGTACTGAGAACCCTCGTGAATGTGGCCGCTGCGCAGCAAGAGCAGCAAGCTCAGATGCTACGCATTGCCGAGGCACAGGTTGAAAACACAAGGATCTTAAGGGAAGAATTAAGCCAGGTTAGGCATGACAGAAATTAACCATTTGGTCCTGTTCTCCAGAAAATGTCGCCAGGTGATGACATAGAAGCATATCTGGTGTCCTTTGAGAGACTTGCAAAAAAGGGCAAAATGGCCTCCTAAAGATTGGGCTGAGAGGCTGGCGCCATATCTGACTGGTGAAGCTCAGCGAGCTTATATGGATCTAAATGAGGAACGGGCCTCTGATTATTTGTGCCTAAAGTCTGAGATATTGGCTCGCATTGGAGTTTCCGGGCCAGGCCGAGCCCAGCGCTATCACCAATGGCGCTATGTTAAAGAAAAACCGGTCAGAGCGCAAGTGGCTGAGCTTTCTAAAATTTTAAAGAAATGGCTGCAACCTGAGGAGAATTCGCCTTCTCGGATTATTGAAGTTCTGGCGATAGATCACTGCATCCGGAGGCTGAACCGCGATTTGCAAAGGTGGGTTCTGCAATCAGACCCACAAACTTAGGAAGAGCTTGCCACCATGGTAGAAAGGTTTTGTGCGCTACAGCAAATGACTAAAGAACCTGCATTTGTGCCAAAGCCGCTGCCACGCCAAAAGCCAGGTTTGACAATCCTTGCTACAGGGCCCAATGGCAAAACTGCTACAGACAGAGGGCCAGGTGCTAAGCTGTCTAATCTGAAGTGTTTTGAATGTGGTGAGCCAGGCCACTTTAAGGCAGAATGTCCTAAACTACAGGAACCCATGGACTGTTCCATGGCACATATTGGGCCTGCATTTCCAAGCTGTTTTACCATGAGTCCCACATCAGAAAGTCCTTGTTTGTTCCAGGTGACTGTGCTACTCAACCAAAACCTTGTTCTGGCCTTGGTTGACTCGGAGAGTGAACTTTCATTGGTTTCCAGCTCTGCCTTACCCGAAACCATAACTTCTCGGTTGCCCAAGGTGAAGGTTCTTTGCGTACATGGCACAACAGAGGAGTATGAAAGAACAATACTACCAGTCACACTCAAAAACAAAACTGTTATGGTGGTAGCTGCCATAGCACCTAAACTCCAAAATCCACTCATTTTGGGGCGAGACTTCCCACTGTTTAATGATGTCCTCGGTGAGCGGATCCGGCCGGACATGCCGGCAACTGATGCAACGATCGGAAGCCCGGTCTTAAAGGAATCGCCTAAGAATCCACAACATCTGGACATCGATCTTTGGGAACCGCCAAACCGTAATGCCATCCTCGGAGTCACAGCAGGAGTTTCACAAAAGCATCCACCTGCAGGGAAACATGGGCAGTCCAAACTAGCATTGGTCGGTGATGTCGCAGATGAGCCCACCCCGCCTGTCAGTGAGGATACGGACTGGTTCGCAATACCAATTTTGTTTCCTCTGCAGGACTTTGCTCGAGACCAACTTATTGATGTCACTTTGTAACATGCCTTTAAAAGTGTGACTGAGGTAAATGGGGTAGCGAAAGCCACCCAGCCTGCAGAAGGTATACCATATTTTATTGTTAAAAATGATTTCCTGTATAGAGTTACTAATGTACAGGGGGAAAAAGTAGAACAATTAATGGTTCCTCAGGTCCATGTACCCCTAGTGTTAAAAGCAGCATACACACATGTCTGTGGGGGACACCTAGGGGAGGATAAAACACGGGAACGAGTTCTGCTTAAGTTTTACTGGCCCGGTGTACACATGGCAGTGAATAAGTATTGCCAGTACTGTCCCATTTGTCAGAGAACCTGTCCCAAACCCATGTACAGGGCACCTCTCATTTCAATACCAATAGTACAAGTTCCCTTTGAACGGATAGCTATGGACCTTGTGGGGCCACTGGAAAAATCCGCATGGGGGCACCAATATACACTAGTGGTGCTTGACTATGCAACCAGGTATCCAGAGGCAATTCCTCTACGAAACATAAAGTTCAGCACCATAGCTAAGGAACTTGTACTGATGTTTATACGCTTAGGAATACCCAAAGAAATTCTCACAGATCAAAGTACTCCATTCATGTCTAAACTGATGAAGGACATGTGCCAGTTGCTAGGGGTTACGGCGCTTCACACCTCTGTATACCATCCACAAACAGATGGCTTGGTGGAACGCTTTAACCTCACATTAAAGCACATGCTCAGGAAAGCAGTGGCTTAAGAGAAAAATGATTGGGACACTCTTATTCCCTATTTGATGTTTGCCATCGTGAGGTACCTCAAGCTTCAACAGTGTTTAGTCCCTTTAAGTTATTGTTTAGGAGACAGCCCAGGGGTAAGAAGGGTGGGAGCAGCAAGGTCCCAGGGAGCCAAATATTGTACAATTTGTGTCCCAAATGTATGAGAGGCTAGGAAAGATAGGACCCATTGTGCAGCAACATGTAAAAGAGGCTCAGGAACGACAGAGGAAAAGTTATGATAAAAGTGCTGTTGTTCAATCTTTCAAGCCTGGGGACAAGGTCCTAGTCCTGGTTCCCACCCAGGAAAGTAAACTTTTCGCCCATTGGCAGGGTCCATATGAAGTTCTAGAAGCTGTCAGTCCTGTCAATTACAGAGTCTGCCAGTTAGGTAGGAGAAGGGAGGAGAAAATATATCATGTTAACCTCCTTAAACCTTGGCATGATGAGGAAACATCTCCTCAGGTAGTGAGTACTGCCATTGAAAAGTCTGAAGTGCCCATAGAGCCAGCTTTTGTCCACTGAGCAGAGACAACAGACTGAAGAAATGATTCGCCGGAACAGGGATGTCTTCTCTTCCATTCCTGGGCGCACTACCTTAATCGAACACGACATTGTCACTGCGCCAGGAGTCATTGTAAAGCAGAAGCTGTATCGTATTCCAGAAGCCAGATGGGCGGACGTGAGAAAGGAGGTCGAGAAGATGCTCCAGTTAGATGTGATTGAAGAGTCCACTAGGGAGTTGAATAGTCCCATTGTGCTTGTCCCGAAACCCTATGGGACAATTAGGTTCTGCAAAGACTTTAGGCGCCTAAACAGTATGTCACAGTTTGATGACTATCCGATGCCACGTGTGGATAAACTAGTGGAAAATCTTGCTGGTAGCAATTATTTAACAACCCTTGATCTAACAAAAGGTTATTGGCAAGTTCCCCTGACTTCCACGGCCAAGCCAAAGACTGCATTTTCCACCCCTGATGGTCTCTATCAATATAAAGTCCTACCCTTTGGGTTGCATGGGGCACCTGCCACCTTCCAAAGGGCCATGAATAAATTGCTACAACTTCACTCAGCCTATGCAGCCGCTTACCTGGACGATATAGTGATTTATACCCCAGACTGGGGATCACATTTAGCCAAAGTTGAAGCGGTCTTAGCTTCATTAAGGTCAGCAGGGTTAACAGCTAACCCAGAAAAATATGCCATAGCCATGAGAAAAGCCAAATATTTGGGGTACGTTGTTGGTCAAGGGCGTGTAAAACCCCAGCTAGACAAAGTGGAGGCAGTCAAAAATTGGGCAAGACCAGAAAAAAAGTCGCAGTTAAGAACCTTTTTAGGCTTAGTAGGTTACTACCGGCGGTTTGTAAGCCACTTCGCCACTAGAGCTGCTCCACTTATGGATATGTTAAAAAAGTTGTCCAGATCATCATCATCATTACTTATTTATATAGATAGATTAACCTGGTCTGATTCTGCAGAAACCGCCTGGTCTGATCTTCGGTTAGCTCTTTGTTCCTCCCCAGTTCTACAAGCACCAGATTTTACCCGGAGGTTCTTCGTCCAAACTGATGCTTCTGGTTTTGGCTTAGGTGCAGTCTTGTCACAGGAGAAGAATGGAGTAGAAAATCCTGTCCTGTACATAAGTTCATAAGTTGCTTCCAAGGGAACAAAAATATGCCACTGTGGAGAAAGAATGTCTCGCCATAAAATGGGCTACATAAGCTCTGCGCTATTATCTCCTAGGCAGAGAGTTCACATTAATAACAGACCATGCACCATTGAGATGGATGCAGAGCAACCGGGAGGTAAATGCCAAGGTAACCTGCTGGTTCTTGGCACTGCAACCTTTCAAGTTCTCAGTAGAACATAGACCTGGGATTCTGTACAAGAATGCAGATGCATTGTCACGAAAATATGTGCTCCGCGCGAAGTCCGCGCCCCCCTACTTGGAGACACTAGGGGGAGGGATATGTAACAAAGGGATGCATTTATCTGACAAGATGCAAACATACAAGCAGAGTAAGACATTGGCGCAGTTATGCACCTAGATTCAGGTTAAACCAAGTAAAGATATAGATAGATTTTTTTTCTCTCTGTTAGAGCTAGTGGGTGTGGTTTAATTGCAAAGTTGATACAGCTGGTGAGTGCAAGCTCTATTTAACAGGAGGTAGCAAGCGATTTCATTGAGTTTGTGATTTCACTGCTTTTTTGATTTCAAGTGCTGTTTTTGTTTAAAGTGTGGAGTTAGTTCCAGTAAGGAGTTTAATCCAGGAAGGGGTTTTATCTAGTAAGTGGCTAGGAAAGGCTAGTACTAAAGTAGGCTATAAGAAGTTAGGTTAGCCATAATAAGATGAGTAGTAGCAGGCTTAATGATCTCACTCAATGCATATCTTGTCATATGTATGCACACTTGGAGCAAGTGTTCCAAGGTTTATACCTCTGTGAGAAATGTGAGCAATTGGTCTCTTTGGAAGCCCAGGTAACTGATCTAAAGCAATCCATTGCAACATTGAGAGACATTGCCAACCTGGAGCAGAGTTTACAGCTCACCGTTGATGTGTTAGCTGAGCAGGGTGGAGCAGAGACAGAGGAGGATGCACAGGTAGGCAGCTGGGTAACAGTTACTAGGGGTAGCAGAGGGAGGAAGAGGCAGGCCAGTTCTGAGCTAGGCAATCCCAGCAGATTTGCCAGATTGGATGAAGATACTGTGGAAGGCAGTTCAGAATTGGTAGAGTTGGATGAGACTGCTTCCTCTAGCAACCAGGGGAATGGTCTCTCCAGCACAGAGAGGACCAAAGTTACTCAGGGACCCAGGCAGATTGTGGTGGTAGGGGATTCAATTATTAGGAAAGTAGATAGGGCAATCTGTTACCGGGACCGTGCATGCCGAACAGTGTGTTGTCTCCCGGGTGCTCGGGGTCGGCATATTGCGGATCGGGTGGACAGATTGTTGGGAGGGGCTGGGAATGACCCAGCGGTTTTGTTGCATGTTGGCACCAATGACCGAGTTAGAGGAAGAAGGGGTATCCTAAAGAATGATTTCAGGGACATAGGTCGCAAACTTAAGGACATCCAAGGTAGTATTTTCGGAAATACTACCTGTGCCACGCGCTAGTCCAGGGAGGCAGCGGGAGATTAGGGAGGTTAATGCGTGGCTTAAAGATTGGTGTAAGAAGGAGGGTTTTGGATTCTTAGAGCACTGGGCTGATTTCTCGGTCAGTTGCCATCTTTATTGTCGTGATGGATTGCACCTGAATGAGGAGGGGGCTGCAGTGCTAGGGGAGAGGATGGTTAGAAGGTTGGAGGAGATTTTAAACTAGGCTCCGGGGGGGGGAGGGGCAAGCAAGTATTTATGGGATAGACATTGAGGGGCATATTCAATTAGCTTTTGGATTCGCGGTAACGCGCCGGAACAGCCGCGAAACGTAATACACGGTACCGCAATAACGTGGATTTTCGTTCGCAGCCCATAGGGTTGCGAACGAAAATTGTAACATGGTTTTGTCCAGGAGACTGAAATGAGTATCCTCTTCATTTGAGATCCTTAATGAATCAGGCCCAAGGTTACAAACCTCAACACCTGGTTGGAGGGGCAGCACAGTAGATTCTCTTAGAGAGATTGCCGTGGAACACAACAAAAATATTTTTAGGAAGAGGGAAGAGAAGAGTGACAGGTTGATGACGGTGAGTATACAAGCATTAGAGGGAGTGCATACACGACCGCCAGCATATAACCCACATGACAGGAAAAACTAGAATGTTGAGATGTTATAATTGCAAAGAAGAAGGACATATGAGGAAGGATTGTAGAAAGGGAAGATACAATCCTAATGGAGGGTCACATAGATATCCTCCAAGGAGGAATTCACATAGACAAGAAGACTCACACCTGCCCGCGCATGTTATAGCAGCAAATGCTGAGCGGGAAAGCGATAGTCAGTGCTAGGGGTCAGGTCATACCTGTAGTCTACAACCAGTGAGGTTAACAGAGAGTCTGAGGGAAGAACCAACAATGATAGTTGACATAGCTGGTAGGAAACAAACTTTTCTTGTAGATACATGGGCGACCAGATCTGTGATAACCTCTCCGTTCAATCTACAGGTGACTAGTAAAACTATTCCAGCTATGGGGGTAACGGGGAGAGTGTTGCATTATTCTTTAACTAAACCCACAGAAGTTACTATCGGACCTCTGCATACTAAGCATTCCTTTCTCTTGGCTGCAGTAGCTCCTACTAACTTGCTAGGAAGAGACTTGTTATGTAAAATGGGATGTGTCATATACTGTACCCCAGATGGTGTATTCCTAAATATACCAGAGAAGGTTGCGCATGAGGTACAGGATATATTGGACACTCCCCAAAGGTTAATGTTGCACTCTACCATTACAGAACAAAGTACATCTCATGGAAAGGGGATGTTGCTGGAAATACCGGGTTCCCTATGGACCAGAGATGGACAAGACAATGGATTGATGGCAAATGTAGCTCCTGTGATGGAAAATCTAAATGTGATAGGATAGCTCCAAAAATCCCACAGTATCCATTAAAACCGGAGGTGGAATTAGGGGTATATCCTGTTATTAAGAGGCTGTTGCAACAAGGGATTTTAATTCGTACATCCAGCACAGCAAATAGTCCCATTTTCCCTGTGAAGAAGAGTGGGGGGAGGGGCTATAGATTAGTCCAGGACTTAAGGGGAATTAATAAAGTTGTTGAGAGCCAATTCCCTATAGTGCCCAATCCAGCTGTCATCGTCATGCAGATTCCACCATCTGCTAGTCATTTTACTGTCATTGACCTCTGTTCTGCCTTCTTCTCAGTCCCTCTTCACCCTGACTGCCAATACCTATTTGCATTCTCCTATAGGGGGGTGCAATACACATGGAACAGACTTCCCCAGGGGTTCATTGACAGCCCCAGTATTTTCTCCCAAGCCTTACATGACTGTTTACAATCCTTCCAACCTAGCAATGGGTCTATTCTGAATCAATATGTGGACGATTTGTTGTTGTGCTCTGATTCTTTTATGTCATGTTTACATCATACTAAATTGTTGTTGCTCCAACTCTCGCAAACAGGGCACAAGGTGGCAAAGAACAAGTTACAGCCATGTCAGACTAAGGTCAAATACTTAGGACACTGTCTCACCCATGGGCTAAGACACTTGACGACTGACAGAATTGAGGCCATACAACACATGACTCTGCCGCAGAGCCAGAAGCAAATTCGTACCTTCTTGGGGATGCGTGGATACTGTAGATCCTGGATCCCAGGTTTTTCTATTCTGGCATTATGATTGCAGGAGCTAGTCTCATCCTCAAAACCAGAACGTGTTGTACAAACAGAGGAGTCAGAGCAAGCGTTCTTTAATCTTAAAGATAGTCTGACTAGCACACCTGCATTGGGAATACCTGATTATGAAAAGCCTTTTGAGCTATACTGTACGGAAGCTGATGGTTGTGCAGCAGGTGTCCTCACTCAGAAACATGGTGACGCTAACAGACCGGTAGCATACTACAGTGCACAATTGGACACTGTGGCAAGATCACTCCCAACATGTCTCAGAAGTGAAGCAGCAACTGCTCTTCTGGTATGTAAGAGCGAGGACGTAGTATTAGGACATGATTCAACTGTCTATACACCCCATGCAGTATCAGCTCTGTTAAATTCAGCCCAAACCATGCATGTCTCTTCAGCTAGATTCACAAAATGGGAACTAGCCCTGATGGCACCCTCAAACATCACCATAAAACGTATGTAGCACCTTAAATCGAGCTACATACCTTCCATATGTGTCTCGAGAGACACAAAGGGTGGGAGGTGAGGAGACCCTGGTTGATGATGAGTTTGACAAGAGTACTGATACGCATGATTGTATGGAACACCTGAACCAGACCTTTACTGCAAGGCCCGACATACGTGACACCCCCTTAGAAAATGTAGATTTTACTTTTCATACAGACGGGAGTTGTCATAGACAGACAGAGACGGGAGAACTATGTACTGGTTATGCTGTTGTAGACGATCAGGATGCGGTAAAAGCTGAACCCCTTGGCCCACCTCACTCAGCCCAAGTGGCTGAACTAGTATAATTAAGGAGAGCATGTGAGTTGGCAAAGGGTAAGTCAGCTAATATATATACTGACTCTAGGTAGGCCATCGAGGTAGTGCACAATTTCGGGGCCCTTTGGCGTCTTAGAAACTTTACGACAGCAGCAGGCACACCAGTGGCACACTCACAACACATAAAAGGACTTTTGACAGCGATACAGTTACCCAGAACAGTTGCCGTCATAAAATGTAAAGCCCATACCTCTGAAGAAGACCCGGGGGTAGATGTATTAACCTCCGGTTTTGTCAAGTCCCGCGAGTTCGGCATCTTCGGTGCTTAAATTTAAAGCGGTGCTGCCTTTTTTTTTCTATTATTGCAGGATTTTTAGTGTTTTTAATTTTTATAGGACACCCTATTTTTGTGAAGGAGAATTGAGGAAAGAGGCAGGTTCTGGTAGTGATACCGATGAGATGGATGTAGAGGAAAAGTTACTAGAATACCCAGAGCAGCCCATTATCAAGCTTGGTCCAGGGGTTATGAAAAAGTCTGCTAGCTCTGGAACTCGGAGACAGTGTGAGGGGCTATTGTCTGATGAATATTGTTTCTGTAAGTTCTGTGACTCCCTAGTTGAAGAGAAATGCATCCAGCTATGCCAGTCCACTGGTAATCTGGACGTAGGCGTGCATCCTCTGGAGGATTATCACTCCTTTGTGGGTAAGGTTCTAAACCAAACTGAATGCTGGGTGTGCTCTCATGTGCCTCAGGGACAGCATAACATAGGACTAGTGCCATTCCCACTAAATATCTCTGAGGTACTCAAATTAAGGGGAGGGAGGGCCATAGAAGGGAAGTACAATAACACTGGGTCCCCTAGTCTGAAGCTTAGACAATACTCCTTGGACAGATCTTTGCTGTGCCTATATATCTCACATGCAAAGCGTCTGGAGAATTGGGAAGCTGACCTATCAGATCAGATAATGGCTCGCCACACTCATTTTGGAGGGAGACTTACAAGGTCACCAATAGGCAGGAATGTTGATGGACACCATAAATTAGGGCGTGTAACCAAACATAAGAAAGTATCCATTGGGAAGGTCTCTATAGGTAATTGTAAGAATGTCATCCATGCTGACACGTGTCTTGAACAAATGGAGACACTAGGCATGGGTAGTTTTGTCAAAGCCTTATGTGATATATTTAATGGGCATACTGTTACTTATGTTCTCCCTGATGATATGTACTTTTTTTTGTGGGAGAAAAGCTTATTCCTGTTTGACTCTGAGTTCCAAGGGTTTGTGTTTCTTAGGTAAACTGGTTCCTGAAATCATGACTATTACTCATGAGGAAATGGTTGGTATTCACAAGACTACATCCCCACCATAAATACACACACATTATGAGAAATATGATTCTTGGTGAGGAACCCATAGCCACAAAATTGATTAGTGAAACCGCTGGTTTTCAAGTTATGGTTGCTCTAGATCTCACCAGGACCGCTCGGGGAACTTTAAATTTTAAGTATATTCAAGAACTGGCTAAATTGATAGATAATATCACCGAGATGTATGATGACACATTCAGGTATATGGGAAGGGAGCTACAAGCATATAAAAAGGAGTTGGTGCAACATAGGCTGGTACTAAATTATCTCACCTCTATTACTGGTGGATATTGTGTGACATTGGCCACCCAGTTTGGTGTCAAATGTTGCACGTACATCACCAATAATATAGATGACCCCAAGGACGTTATAGACCGGAAGATGGATGAAATTCTGCAACTGAAATGGGAATTTCGAAGGAGCCATTATGCTTCGCTATATGAGGTAGGGGAAAAGGTGGCAGGTTGGTTCTCATCGTTGAATCCTGTAAAATGGTTCTCTGGTCTAGGAGAGTGGGTAGAGGAAATGGTTGCTAGTGTAGGTAAGCTCCTTCTCCTTATACTTGGTGTCATCTTAGCAATTGGTTTATGTGTCAAATGTGTTCCTACTGTGCTGAAATGTGGAAAACAGTCTTCTGGGGGAAACACCGAAAACGAGACTGAAAGGGTGGTGAGAGATACCGAGATCATGGTCTGCAAAGAAGTGTTGTATAATCCTGAACTTGAAACTGTGATTTTGTGATAGTTTATTACACTATCAAAGGGTGGAGCTGTCGAAGTTAGCAAATGTAATGTCTGGTATCATTTTAATCCCCTATTCATCAGCAGTTATTCTGTTTCTTCGCCGATGAGATCGCACATTGCATACTCTAGTTAGCGATGTTAGGGAATAAATCTTTAAGGTGATACTGACTATAAAATGCTAATAGACTAGTTGAGACTGGATTCTTGGCGGGAAAGTTAGAGCACATCCCCTAGAGAGATGACCCCCACCTTTGGATATTTTGGTTTGAACTAGCCTATCATCTGCTACATCTTGGACCCTCCTGAAACCTGGACCAATAGAAGCAAGCCACATCATTTGCATTGTTTTACTGTATCTCTGTCTGCATATAAGCCGGAGCTTTTCATCTAGTGAGCAGTCATCTTTGACCACAGACTTCAGACCTGAATGACTGTTCACTGGATCCAGAGCACCTGCGATTAGTAACGGCTGTACTTATTATTATTTTTACTTACAAACATATGCAAACAAATCTGGCGCTTATACTCTATAAAATCTCAAAGAGAACACAAAAAAGGTAGTCCAAAATATATACGTATTTAAAGAGTCCCAAGAACAATGTCCTCAATGTTCATATGGTTCCAACAAGATTTGATCCCAAAAGGAGGGTATTGTGTATCCAGATATGGTTTTCCACCAATGTTCATACATATAAATAAACAGAAAGAGATCGTGTTATTCTGTATTCACTTATATTTTGCTACGATCAAAAAAACCTTGTAATGCCCGTGTAGTATAAAAGGTATTTTAATTATCACCATGTGTGACCAGAAGTTCTCCACTGGAACAAATATGCACTTACACAGGAGGATATCTGTGATTCCAAAGATGGTAGTGGGTTACACTTGTAGATCTTCAATTAAGTCCACATAATTCTTTGAGTATAGGCTCAAAAGAAAAATAAGAGTGCTCCAAATGGTGCATTACCATAATAAAAATACATTTATTCTAAGCACAATATAAAAACAAATAAAGAGGTATAATCTGAGTGAAATCGCTGCTGAACCTGGTAAGGTTGGACTCTTACCCCATGTGGGATGATCTTGCGCATGTAGGGAAACCTTTTTATCCCTCTCCAGAGGTCGGGTTGCCGGCTGGTTACCGCTGCATACTTCCCAACACTTGGGTTTGAAATCCTCTCCTCTCAGGAAATCAGCGTGTTCTCTCTCAGTCCTCCTCGTCACCCCCTCTTTCTATGACTTTCTTTTCTTCTGTTTTCTTCTCTTTTGCTTTGATTTTCTTTTATTCAGTGTGGAGGGAACCGCCGCCGTTACCAAGTCAATATTTAAAGGGCCAATGGACAATCGTACCAGTAGCCCTGGCTGTCCTATACTCTGTACCTATTTCCGTCCCTCTTGGTGTTGACTCTCTGTAGAAGAACAATCTGGTTTTGGTTTCTGCAGGTTACTTAGCCAGACATTGTCCTCAAAGGCAATGAAATACACCAAAAAAAGCACAGGTAGGGTTGCTCATTGGAGTCAATTACAGGGTTGGTGAGGGCCTCACCAACCCTGTAATTGACTCCAATGAGCAACCCTACCTTTAAATATTGACTTGGTAACGGCGGCGGTTCCCTCCACACTGAATAAAAGAAAACCAAAGCAAAAGAGAAGAAAACAGAAGAAAAGAAAGTCATAGAAAGAGGCGGTGACGAGGAGGACTGAGAGAGAACACGCTGATTTCCTGAGAGGAGAGGATTTTAAACCCAAGTGTTGGGAAGTATGCAGCGGTAACCAGCCGGCAACCCGACCTCTGGAGAGGGATAAAAAGGTTTCCCTACATGCGCAAGATCATCCCACATGGGGTAAGAGTCCAACCTTACCAGGTTCAGCAGCGATTTCACTCAGATTATACCTCTTTATTTGTTTTTATATTGTGCTTAGAATAAATGTATTTTTATTATGGTAATGCACCATTTGGAGCACTCTTATTTTTCTTTTGAGCCTATACTCAAAGAATTATGTGGACTTAATTGAAGATCTACAAGTGTAACCCACTACCATCTTTGGAATCACAGATATCCTCCTGTGTAAGTGTATATTTGTTCCAGTGGAGAACTTCTGGTCACACATGGTGATAATTAAAATACCTTTTATACTACACGGGCATTACAAGGTTTTTTTGATCGTAGCAAAATATAAGTGAATACAGAATAACACGATCTCTTTCTGTTTATTTATATGTATGAACATTGGTGGAAAACCATATCTGGATACACAATACCCTCCTTTTGGAATCAAATCTTGTTGGAACCATATGAACATTGAGGACATTGTTCTTGGGACTCTTTAAATACGTATATATTTTGGACTACTTTTTTGTGTTCTCTTTGAGATTTTATAGAGTATAAGCGCCAGATTTGTTTGCATATGTTTGTAGGTTTAGTTCATTTGTACATACGTAGATAGGTTGTATGTTAGCAGACAGAGGCAGCTAAAATACTAGTCAGCGCAGACAGATCCATTTTCTGCCATTAGTTTTGTGTTATTATTATTTTGCCTGAATTATTCTGCTACTTTTGGATAATAAATCTTTGTGCGCTGGAAACACAAATCGAGATTCGACAATCGTTATTGGATAGCGACAAAACGTGCATAACAATTTATATATATATATATATATATATATATATATATATATATATATATATATATATATATTCTATTCCATAGACAAAAAACCGTACGGTTTAACATGTCCGATTAAGGTTCCTTACACACCATCTAAAATGTAAGAAAACTATTGAAACTCTTCCACTCAAACTTCAAAAAGCAATGAAATTACGACAATTAAGGCAGAAACCTTAATGGACGTGTTACTTGCGCAATACAGACATGGTATGCCATCACATCCTGTGGTTAGCTGCAGATTCAACACTATCATGTAGTATTTTAAAAATAACTTGGCCAATCTAATTTCCACTATTTTTCTTAATCCCTAAAAAACAAGAGTCTTAAAATTGCTCTATTATACTAACCTCTACCACCTCTGTTGGATGACTGTCCCACCTATCCACTACATTTCCAGTGCACGGCTTTCTCTCACATATACCCCAATGCCCACCAGCTTTGTGATCACATGCACACATGTCATTGCCAAGTGCACCAGCTTTATTCTCATGTCACCCCCTGCGCATCAGCTTTTCTCTCACGTCACCCCCATTCACACTAGCTTTTCTCTCACTTGTCACTGACTATGCACTAGATTTTATCTCACATCACCACTTCTGCACCAACTTTTCTTTCACATATCATACCTTGTGCACCAGCTTTTCTTTCACGTTACCCCTGTGCAGAAAATTTGCTGTGGGGAAGGAGGGGGTGATTGGGATCGTAAACACAGTGCTTGGGGGGGAAGGGATCACAAATACACAGCTGTGGGAAGGGAGCGGGGATCGGGATCACAAACACAGTGCTGAGGGGAAAGGGATCACAAATACACTGCTGTGGGGATGGAGGGGGGATCGGGATCGCAAACACAGGCCTGGGGGGGAAGGGATCACAAATACACTGCTGTGGGGATGGAGGGGGGATCGGGATCGCAAACACAGGCCTGGGGGGGGAAGGGATCACAAATACACTGCTGTGGGGAGGGAGGGGGGATCGGGTGACAGGCAGAGGAGAAGGGGATCAGATGACAGGCAGAGGAGTAGGGGATCAGATAACAGGTAGAGGAGTAGGGGATCGGATGACAGGCAGAAGAGAAGAGGATTGGATGACAGGCAGAGGAGAGGGCGATCAGATGACAGGCAGAGGAGAAGGGGATCGGATGACAGGCAGAGGAGAAGAGGAACAGATGCATCCAATATGATTATATCATCCTGCTGCTAGATCCAATTTTGGAGTTCATCAGTTACTGTCATCTACATATCTCTGTTAAATCAGAGGGTTGAAAATGTCTGATCTTATTATCCTGACAATTATGTTCTTCATAAGTCTTCTAATAATATCTGATGCGCTATTAATTTCAAATGTTAATTCAAAAGAGCATCAATGTCCAATGCTGCATTATGTTATATTAAGTATACATCACTTAACACGAGAGCATGAATAGTAATTGGTCAATCAATCAATCCTCTGTTTTACACATACATCAGAGATAGTCACAGGAAGCAGAACATAAGCATCCTAGACCATATCTAATGTACCAAAACAGACCAGACAAAATAGAATAAGTTTATTTTACAGTATTAGAGTAATATCACTCTGGCATTCCAAATAATAGTTGATTTCCAATTAGAAAATCGCTAGCAAGCTGACACGTTAAATTAGGAACTCCCATTGCCTGTCATGCTGGTGTCCTGGGGGTAAATGTATCAAGGTACGATTTTGCAAACCCAGCGATTTTCTCGGGAGCGTTGAAACTCGCAGATGTATGAAGCTGAGATTTCATGTAAAATCGCCAGAGTTGTGCTTCTGTCAAAATCGCTATTTGCAAAATCGATAGAGATCAAACTCTTTGTGCCACTGCAGCTATACAAGTCTCAAAAGTATGAAGCTGCGATTAAGCAAACTCAGGAGAGTTTTCTTTCAAACACGCCGGATACAACATGCTGATTGCTAGCAACATGTTGTATAAACACCTAACTGTTACACTGTTCTGGAATAAAGCTGGAGCTCATATAGCTGTCAAAAGTGTTAAAAATAGATCAAAGTAAAAAAAAAAGCGTGGGGTCCCCCCTCTATTTAGTCTTAAACCTAGTGCTGCCAGACTACTGCTGGTTCCGTGAAAATCGGGGAAAAAATTTGCATGGGGTCCTCCCTATTTTCACGGAACCAGCGCTAGACAAACCAGCCGGGGTTGGAGGCATTATAGCAGGGGGACAAGCGGCAGGGGCCCCCTGCCATAATGACTAACCAACCCCAGGCTGTTCAGCGCTAGGCTGAATTCCCTAGGGAGTGGGGTCCACCGAAAAAAACAAGCGCCCCCTCCCTAGAGACACCCAGCCCAGTGCTAATAGCACTAGGGCTCTTCCTACACCCCTGGGCTGTGGGTGTAGGGTAATAACGGCGATATAAGTCATAAACAAAAAAAAACAGACGCCATTTTGTTTTGTGGAACTACAAGTCCCAGCCAGCCAGGTTGCCCTAAATTGTGTGGGCATGCTGCTACTTGTATAATTACAAGCACCAGCATACACACGGCAGCCAGAGCATGTTGGCACTTGGAGAACCACAAGTGCCAACAAGCCCTGACACCCAGGGCTGGCTGGGACCTGTAGTTCCGCAAAATAAAATGCTATCAGCACTGGGCTGGGTGTCCCTAGGGGGGACATTTTGTTTAAATAAACCTTTCAAACTTTTTTTCTCATAAGAGTTTCTTTAGCTGAATATATTCAATTATTATTTTTTTAACATAATTGGAGGCATCGCTGAGATTTCTCAAAACATATTTCCTGGAAAACTTCTGGCATGCTCGTCTGTTAAAATACAGGTTTCAAAAGTGGACATCCCTATTTTGTAAAAGGAGGTAAGAAAAAACTTCTTTTGCGAAATGTACAGAACCTTGTGTTGTTGACAGACAGAGGCTGTTTTTAGTTTTCCATTGAAATTTGTGTTGCAGAAAGATGAACTCATATTATTTTTTTTTAAGTTGCTTATAGTAATTGTTTCACAATTTAAAACTTAGGGTTTAAAGTGTTATATTTTTATTTTTTTATTTTTTTTATGTCTGCCACTTTGCTAAACAGTACATCACATATATTTCTGTTATTGGAGTATGGGCACTTTGTTTGTAATTGCCTGATTTAAGGGTTCTGCTACTTTGTGAACTGCTTATCAAGAGTATGTATGTATAACTGTTGTGATAATAAGTGTTAAGGACGTTAAGAGATAATAAAAAGTGACTACACTGTGTAGAGATTGAGGCTATCTTCCCAGACGTGGGGCCTAAATTGACTTTGTGGATATTGGTAAAACTGCGGAATTACCATAGTGCGCACTGCGTGGACGCATTTTAATTTAGAATAAATAATATAAAATATATTTAGTGGGTTAAATTCTCAGTGAATTATGGGGAATGGATTGTCTAGAGGTTCGGATAGCAAACAGTTCCTGGAAGGAACTGCTAATTATGTAATGTTTAATAAATATAAGCAAGAGGCTGTGCGATTTGTGCAAGAGTGGATAAAAATGACTAACCATTGTGATGAGCAGTTTCCAAGTACAGGGTCCTTTGATAAAAATATTTTAGATAATGTGCAAACAGAAATTAAAAAGTTGAAAAATCAGAAAACTAAATTATTAATGACTTACTGTTTGGCTTTGTGGAAAGCGGAAGCGGAACATTGGAAGCCATTAGAAACTTTAAGCAGTGTTTTACAGTCACCTAATTCTGACTTGGGTGATTCTGAAACTGCTATGTCTGAACAGACACAGATGGGAATATCTCCTCCTCCATACCAAACACTTCAGCCTGTAACTCTGTATTCTGTAGCAGATTTGAAAAAAATGGAAAATTATTCTAGCACAGAAAGTGAATCCGAGGATTTACTTACAGAAAATCAAATGGCATTAGAAATTCAGAGGATTTTGCAAATGCAGATTGTTAATCAGGGTGTGGCTGCAGTACCAGCACTGCCACCAGATGGTGCAGGGGTTGCAGTTGAGCAGGGTGCTGAGGGGGGTTTACAAGTTGGCACTACTATATCTGATACAGTAAAAATGCGAGAGAACAGACAACCAGTTCAATTGTATGATCCAGCAACAGGGCAAACATACAGTAGAGAATTGCAAGCATCTAATAAAAACAAACAGCGAAGAGCAGCCAAAACACAGGATTCTGTTGCATTGTTGCCTATAAGAAGAATGTTAGTTCCTAGACCAGATGCAGGTGATCCCCCTGTTCCACAACTGCCTTTAGAGGTACCTCTGCATGTTTCATGGTCATGTACAGAACTTTGTAACATGATTAAGGATTGCCCAAATCCAAAGACGGATTTGATAGGTTGTCAGAAATTTATTAGAGGTATTGGAAATGCACACTTACGCACAGGGCGTGATTGGCGTGTTTTTCTTAGAGCAGTATTACCTGAGGGTTTGGATATTGTTGAATTTTGTGATAATTCTGCACTAGCAAATGATAACATGCCCTATGTAAATGATGATGCTAATCAAACGAATATAACTAATATTCTTAGACAGTTACGAGTAGCTTTTCTTAGATTGGCAGAAACTTTTTACTTTCAAACAGAAAGGTAATGAGTCTGGAGAAGAGTATTGTATGAGGGCAGCTATTGAAATGTCAAATTATACAGGTATAGAAAATGTTGTAGAGGCAGAAGGACATAGACAAATGTCTGTTGCTGTGTTGGTAGAAGGTTTAATAGAGACGTTGAGAAACAGGCTTCAAATTGCAACCCCGGAAGGGAGGGGTAAGACTTTTGTAGAAATAAAAGAATTGATTATTAATCATGATGTTAATATCAGTAAGAAAAAGGAAGATTTGAAGCATAGATGATTGACTGTGCAATTAAAAACTTTAGAGAATCAGGTATTACCAAGGACTTATGATACTCAGTTTGGATGTGAACCACACCTAAAAATGGCTGGTCGTTGTTTCACATGTGGACAGGCAGGTCATTATTCCTATTGTTGCCCTTCTTTTGGGAGGGGTAAAAACAGGGGAAGAGGGGGTGTCATGATGACGAGAGGGTTGAATGCTCACCCATATTCACATTGGCAGACTAGGGGACGTGGAAAGCCACAATCTTTTTATCAACGCTCCTCCCCCATTGATTTTTCTCCTAATGGAAGGATCTCTGAGTCTGACTCTTCAAATTACAACCAGCTTTAGAAACCCACATCTGCAGCCCTCAGAAACACAATTGCAGTATCCTGTTCCACAATGAAGTGTTGGCCATACCCGTAATTTAGTGAGTTTAGATGCTTTTGATACTGCAGATGTTGAACCATTAGTTTCATTACATACAGGTGATCAGAAACATCAGTTTTTAGTAGATAGGGGGGCGGCCAGATCGGTGTTGAACACTCCAGATATTATACCATTATCTGATCACTCAATATCTGCAGTAGGAGTTTCAGGTATAGTGCAGCAGCTACCATTAACTTAAACAGTGCCTGTAACAGTAGGTCCTTTGAGTACACAACATTCCTTCCTTTTAGCAACAAGTGCCCCAGCAAATCTTTTAGGGAGAGATCTGATGTGTAAATTAGGCTGCACTATTTATTGTACACCAGATGGTGTGTTTTTGGATATTCCTCAGAAGTATTCTATTGATGCTCAAGATTTATTGCACATGCCAGCACGATTGTTTAACTTGGAACTCACATCCACTTTCAGTTCGCCCATACAGCAAATGTTGGATACAGTTCCAAATCAGTTATGGACCACAGATAGCCAAGACACAGGTTTGATGGTGAATGAATCTCCAGTTAAAGTGACTCTTAAATCGGGTACAAAACCACCCAAGATTCCACAATACCCTCTGAAACCTGAAGCAGAATTAGGATTTTTTCCAGTGATTCAACGTCTGTTGGAGCAGAACATTTTGTAAAGAATTAATAGTATTTGTAATTCGCCCATTTTCCCAATTAAGAAGCGCGGTGGGTGGAGTTTTAGGCTTGTACATGATCTACGAGCTATAAATAAAGTTGTTGAGTCACAATACCCTGTTGTACCCAATCCAGCAACAATCCTCATGCAAATCCCACTTGCTGCCACACACTTCACTGTGATTGATTTGTGTTCAGCATTCTTTTCGATACCATTGCATCCAGATTGTCAGTATTTGTTTGCTTTTACATATAAAGGGGTGCAATATACATGGACTAGACCTCCACAGGGGTTCATTGATAGTCCATGTATCTTCTCTCAGGCGTTGCATGATTGTCTTGAAGCTTTTACGCCAAAATGCGGTTCTGTACTGATTCAGTATGTTGATGACATATTGTTATGTTCTACTTCATTTCAGTCATCCCTTGCAGATACCAGTTTGCTGTTATCATTCCTGTATCGCCCTGGACACAAGGTATCCAAAGATAAGTTGCAACCTTGCCAGACTCAGGTTAAGTATTTGGGCCATTGTTTGACCCAAGGACTGAGACATCTGTCACCGGAAAGAGTGCAAATTATTTTGGCTGTGCCTTTGCCCATTAATCAAACACAAGTGCGTGCATTCTTGGGTATGTGTAGCTAATGTCGATGCTGGATTCCTGGCTATGCCATTTTGGCACAGCCATTGCAAAACTTAATTGGTTCCAATCTTCCAGATTTGGTAAACCATACAGAGGACACAGAAAATGCTTTTTATTCACTTAAGGATGCTTTAATGGAGGCTCTTGCATTAGGTATCCCAGATTATTGTAAGCCATTTTCTTTATATTGCACTGAGTTGTCTAGTTGTGCAGCAGGAGTCCTAACACAGTTACATGGTGACCATCAGAGGCCTCTGGGCTATTATAGTTCCCAATTAGACACAGTTGCACGATCATTCCCACCCTTTTTGCGTGCAGTAACAGCTGCAGCACTATTGGTAGACAAAACAGAGGATTTAGTGCTAAGCCATGATTTAACCCTCTATGTTCCACATGCTGTTTCAGCTTTGATGCAATCCGCACAGACACGACATGTCTCTACAGCTCGCTTTACGAGATGGGAGCTAGCATTAATGGCTCCTCCACATCTCACCATTAGACGGTGTACTACTCTTAATCTAGCTACTTTTCTACCAATTGTGCATGGACATGCACAGATGGTGGAAGATGTTGATGAAGGTAACAGTGAGATTCCTGGTGATTTAATGCCTAATCATGACTGTCTGAAATTCTTAGATCAGACTTTTACAGCAAGACCTGATATAAAAGACATGCCACTACCAAATGTAGATCTGACCTTTTATATAGATGGTAGCTGTCATAGACAAAATGAGACTGGAGAGTTATGCACAGGATATGCAGTGGTAACAGATGAGAGTATTGTTGAAGCAAATGCAATAGGTCCCCCCCACTCAGCTCAAATTGCCGAATTAGTTGCACTCACAAGGGCATGTGAGTTGGCGCGAGATAAACGAGTAAATATTTACACAGACAGCCAATAGGCATTTAGCGTTGTTCATGACTTTGGTGTATTATGGCGGCTTAGAGATTTTTTAACTACAGCAGGTAGCACATTCACAGCACATAATGAAATTGTTAGATGCTATTCAATTGCCATCACAGGTAGCAGTTATTAAATGCCAGGCGCACATAAGCAGTTCAGATCCAGTTGCTTTAGGAAACAGAAGGGCAGAAGAGGCCGTAAAAGATGCAGCGAAAAGACCGGTGTTAACAAAACTTTCTTCACAGGTTACCAGTTTAATGTTGTTTACATTAATTGATGACAAAAACTTAATTAAATTACAAAAGTTTTGTAATCCACAGGAATTGGCCCTCTGGAAGTTAAAGGGATGTGTACAAGATACTAATGGTCTGTGGAAAGATAGTAAAGGTAGACCAGTGGCCTCAAAAGCTTATCTACCAGCGCTGGCAGAAGCAGCTCATGGATTAACTCATTTAGGCAAAGACAGTATGTGCAGACTTGTTAAGGCCTATTGGTGTGCACCTGGATTCTACTCTCACGCAGTTAAAAAGGCTATTTCTTGTTTTACCTGTCTGAGAAATAATCCAGGAAAAACGATACCAACAGAACCATCACATATTCCTCCCACAGATGGCCCTTTCCAAGTAGTACAAATTGACTTTATCCAACTGCCAAAATGTTGTAATTTACAGTATGTACTAGTGTGTGTTGACATGTTTTCTAGTTGGGTAGAAGCATATCCAGCTGCGAGTTGCACTGCAGTATTTACAGCAAAGAAATTGGTACAAGAATTTGTGTGTAGATATGGTATACCACAAATAATTGAGAGTGACAGAGGTGCACATTTCACTGGGCAAGTTTTTCAGACAATGTGTACTTTATTAGGAATACAAAGTAAGTTACATACACCATATAGACCACAGGCTAGTGG